>NC_043010.1:67853523-67867344 GCF_006345805.1 Octopus sinensis
ATGCTGAGCTAAAAGACATACATTTGAATAGGATAAAATAGGACAGGATAATGACCCTTCCTGAGTCATAGAGATTTATAGGGCAGGTTTCCTGGTTTCAGTAGTGTATATACCCCGCCCCCACTGGATGGGAAATGAAGTGTTTGCTCAAGAGCACAACGTGTCACCAATCCAGGAATCGAAACCACAATCTTATGATCACGAGTCCACCACCCTAACCACTAATGCCATGCACCTCCACTTGAATAGCATACTATATCATCATCACTGTTTAACCCTTTCATTACTGTATTTATTTTGAAATGCTCTGTGTTTCTTTCAATTAATTTTAAATATAACAAAGAATTTAGTAAAATAACTTAGTTATCATTAAGCTAGTGTTAGGAATATAAATTGTGACTAAAGTTTGGTGGAAGATTTTAATTCAAAACTTATGAAAACAAGACATTTGTACTACAGAACCAGAGGCAGTTTCAGCCAGGTTGGTATCGAAAGGGTTAATTTCCACTTGCTGTTGTTTGTCAACAACAACTTCCATTGTTTGTGCGTTTGTACTGGTTTTAAGGATTCTAGGGTTAGGGTTGTCATAAATAACAGTGACAAACGAAAAATACACCATTGGAAGTTCTTGTTGACAAACAACAGCAGTAATTTTATTCAGCTGAATGCACGTCATTGATTGGTTGAAATTACCGAAATATGACTACTTTAACATGAAATAACTTTGTAAATATAAGTTTTTCTCAAAAACGCTAAGAGTAAAAGATGTTTTATAAGACACATTCTACCAGTGTCCGAAGTTTGAAAGTGTTCAGTTACAAAAAATTATTTTTTAATTCTGCAGGTCAAAAAGTAAAAATCCAGTGGAAAATAGTGGCCAACCCGTAACAATTTAGAAAACTGTTATTCATCTTGAGAAAGCATCTCGTATAGATGTATAGTGCTAAAAAGCACAGAAGTGCAACAGCAGCAAAAGAAAAGTTCAGGCTTTCTACATTTTATCTACCTTAAGATATACAGGATGCTATTCTGAACTAATACAGCTTCCATCACTAATAACAAATACATTTGAATACATTTAGATATGTAGACAGTGAGATGCTTACACAGTGGGATTAATATGAAAAATTCTACTGGCAGAATATGAACAATAGTACTATATAGAATGCTGTATGGTAACAGCAGGGGCCACGCACGTTTATGAATGTGTGCAGACTTCATAGTTTTTAACTAATTTTTTTTTTATATAGCAATGGATAACTATATATACCAATTCACCTGTGTGAATGTATACATGCGTGAACACACACACACACATATATATGTATATATATATATACATACATACACATATATATATATATATAACCCATGCTAGCATGGAAAGCGGACGTTAAACGATGATGATATATATATATATACACATACATACAAACATACATATATATACATACATACAAACATACATATATATACATACATACATACATACATATATATATACATACATATATATACATACAAACATATATATACATACATACATACATATATATATATACATACATACATACAAACATACATACGTATATATATATATATATATATACATACATACATACAAACATACATACATATATATATATATATATACATACAAACATACATACATATATATATACATACAAACACATGCATATATATATATATACATACAAACATGCATATATATATATATATATTATATACATACATACATACAAACATACATACATATATATATATATATATACATACAAACATACATACATATATATATACATACAAACACATGCATATATATATATATATACATACAAACATGCATATATATATATATATATATATATATATATAACATACATATATATAGTTACAAACATGCATACACACACACACACATATATATACACATACATACATAAAAATCGTATTTTTCTGGCATGAATTTTTCAAACCAAAATTTACAGCAAAAAGCAAAAAAAAAAGGTAGGTTGGCTTATAGACAAACATGACATTGGAGGACCAGAGATTCCATGTGAAATGCAGAAAGATAATGGAAAGATAGTGACGATGTTTGAATGTTTACACTCTATACTATGTTGGCTTGTATGCCAGAAAATACTGTGTTTGTGTGTGTGTGTGTGTGTGTGTGTGTATACATACACATACATAAATGAAAAATCATATTTGGCCCTGAAAGGTGCCAACAACAATTTATACTGACATACACAAATAATAAAATATGTACTCCCATATAACATGGACAATGATGGTGATATATATGTATATATGCATCAAATATATATAATATATATAGATCAGTAGCCACTACACACATTTTTTTCTCTCCTTGTTTCTTTATCTGTTCCTTTCTGTAGAAGAGCGTAGGCTCGAAACATTAAAGACTTTTTCAATTCCCGAGCGGTATACTAATACATCTGTTTGTTTTCTACAACACCAGTCTTCGTCTTTTGTTTTTTTCGTGAATTCTCCCTATATATAATATATATATATATATATATATATATATAGGCGTAGGAGTGGCTGTGTGGTAAGTAGCTTGTTTATGAACCACATGGTTCCAGGTTCAGTCCCACTGCGTGGCACCTTGGGGAAGCATCTTCTACTATGGCCTTGGGCCGACCAAAGCCTTGTGAGTGGATTTGGTAGATGGAAACTGAAAGAAGCCCGTTGTATATATACATATATATATATATATATATATATATATATATAACTGAAAAAATATATACACAACGGGCTTCTTTCAGTTTTTATATATATATATATATATATATATATATATATATATAATATATATATAATATATGTATGTGTGTGTGTGTATATGTTTGTGTATCTGTGTTTGCCCCCCCACTCCAACCCTCCAATATCACTTGACAACCGATGGTGGTGTATTTACGTCCCTGTAACTTAGCAGTTTGGCAAACGAGACCGATAGAATAAGTATTAGGCTTACAAAGAATAAGTCCAGAGATCGATTTGCTTGACTAAAGACGGTGCTCCAGCATGGGCACAGTCAACATGACTGAAACAAGTAAAAGAGTATATATATATATATATATAGTACAAACATATACAGACATCTAGTGGTGGTGTGTCCTTGGGTATGTTCTGTGCATGTTATCCTTCTCCAGCCATTGGATAGGCTACTGGAACTATGGTCAGCCAAGATGAGACTTTGGGATGAATGCAGGAGAGGTTTCCTATTGCCGTCTCCAGGCAGGTGGGATTTGAACTGAGAATGCAGAGAGTGGGAAGATATACCGTAAAGGATTTCTGCCAACGTGCCAATGATTCTGGCACACTACCACCTGGAGAGCAATGAGAAATGAGGTGTTTTTCTCAAGAGCACAACATGCTGCCCTGATCAGGAATTGAACCCATGATCTGGCAATTGTGAGTGTAACACCCTAACCACTAGGCCATGTGCTTTCAAATACACACACGTGTGTATATGTGAAGGTGCAATGGCTTAGTGGTTAGAGCATTGGGCTTCACAATCATGAGGCAGTGAGTTCAATTCCTGGACCAGACTGTGTGTTGTGTTCTTGGTAATGTGTAGTGTCCTCGACCCTGTTCACTCAGCCATGGAAATGAGTTCACTCAGCCATAGGAATGAGTTGCAATGGCATTGATGCCAAGCTGTATCAGCCTTTGCCTTTCCCTTGGACAACATCAGTTGTATGGGGTGGGGCGAAGACTGGTACACATGGGTGGCTGCTAGTCTTCCAGAAACAACCTTGCCTGGACTTATGCCTCGGAGAGGAACTTTCTATGACTGAAGGGGGTCTTTATCCTCTACCTGTGTGTGTGAGAAAATGTTCCTAATTATTTTTTTAAAGCCAAAACAATGCAATTTATAAAATAAAACTTAATAACAGAGGTCAGTGGTTTGTACTTTTACCTTGCATTTTAATATTCCAGGGTCAGTACTCCTTCTTCAGGAAATCTTCAGAGAAAAGGTATTGCCACCTGACTTCTCTGAACAGATGTCCTGAAAAAGGAATCCTAACCCTCAAAAATTAAAATACCAGGTAATAGCACCAACCACTTAGCTGTATCATTAATTTCTCATAACTTGCATTGCTTTGACTTTAAAGATACTCAGTGACATAAAGTTACTGGAAAAAGGATATTAATATTTGCATTGGGAACTCCTTTCATTGAAAACTGGTGATTGTCGTACGCTGATGACGGGTCAATACCCAGAAACTGCAGTCCGTGCGTATCACTTAGGTTGACGAGGAAAGGATGACCTCCCTTTGCAAATACCAATAGGGCACAGAAAATGTGTCAATAGCCAGCTGGAGATGATGTTCTCCTGGGGCTACAAGCTACAGTAACACCCACCCTTAGTGGTTAGCCATATTGAGAGGGCAAATATACCTCACATTAAGAATATATATATATAATACATATATATCAAAAATAAGGGTGAAAAAATTGGATATTAATTTACTAACATCAATTTAACACCAAGTGGTTTAGCGCATAAAAACTGGGATTCAGTAAATATTAAAACACAAATATAAGAGAGAATCCACTATGTTGAGACCATTGCAGATCTATTTTTAGCGCAAGAGCATCCACATAGTGGATTCTCTCTTATATTTGTATGTGTGTATGTATATATATATATATATATATATATATCAGACAATGGTTTATGAAAACTATACTACTCTGATATATATTTTTATGTATCTATCTATCTCTACCTACTTACCAATCTATCTACATATATATATAAAGAGAAAGTTTTACGAAAATAAACAAAAGATGAAGGCAGGTGGTGTACAAACAAACAGATGTATTAGTATAACGCTCAGGAATAGAAAAAGTCTTTTATGTTTCGAGCCTATGCTCTTCGACAGAAAGATACACAGAAAAAAACAAGGAGAGACACAAGGAGAGAAAAAAAATGTGTGTAGCAGCTAACAATCTATCATGGCTCAAAATTTTACAAGAAAAAACAGAAGACAGAGCCAAGACAAGTGACATGAAACAAGGTGTATTAGTTTGACACCCAAGAAAAATGGAAGAGCCATTGATGTTTCAAGCTTACACTTTCTACAGAAAGGAATTATACATATATCGTATATATGATTTAAACTTTTACAAAAAACAGAAGACATAGACAGGTGGCAAGGAACAAGGGGTATTAGTCTTAAGAACGAGGAAAAATAGTAGTCTTTGACATTTTGAGTCTACGCTCTTCTACAGAAATGAATGAGGAAAAAAATAAAAACAGAGAGAGACAAAAAGCATGTCTGGATTAATGATTTCACATGTTGAATGAATGAATGAATATATATATATATAGTTAATCCAAACAAGAAAGCACAAAAAAACACAACAACGCGAGGATGTGGAACAAATATAGTATTATTGGACGCTCAGGAAAGAAGGAGGGTTTAACGTTTCGAGCGGAGCTCTTCATCGGAAATATAGGAGAAGGAAAGATCCAGAGAAGGGAAGACAGGAAAAAAAATCGCCAACGCAATATATATATATATATATATATATATATATATATATGTATATATAAAAAATATATATAAAAATACAAAATGGGACAAGAACGCAAAACATTCAAATAGACGACACAAAAAAACAGATGGGTCATTCGAAGCCTCTAATCTTCAGTCAAGAACTGGATCATTCTCGACACGATTAATCTCATCTTATCAAATGATATATGTCTCACATTCAGGTCGATCATTCTGATTTGCTTTCATTCTTGCATGTCTTTGAGTATGACTTTCTGTGCCATGCATCCATCATGGTAGGAATTCATAAAATACAAAAATGGATAAGAAATGAAACGATAGTGAGACATCTGTACAGTATTGGATTTAAGTGACAAAAGCTTGTACGATACTTCTGCCGCTGTCTCGGTCACCGTAGTAGGTTCCATTGACAAAGCACTGCAAGATGTCTGGTACTATTTTGACTGCAAATTTCACGTCACAGAGTCATTTCCCCACAGTTTTGTCAAAAATAACGAGAGCCGCTTCTAGCACGATATATATACATAGGGTGCTAAGAGCACCATCCGAGCATGATTGTTGCCAGAGTGGCTAACTGGCCTCCGTGCCGGTGGCACATAAATGGCACCATTCAAGCGTGATCGTTACCAGCATCGCCTTACTGGCACCCGTGCCGGTGGCATATGTAAAAAGATTCGAACAAGGTCGTTGCCAGTACCGCCTGACTGACCCCCATGTATATGTATATGTGTATGTATATATATATATATGTGTGTGTGTGTGTGTGTGTGTGTATATATATATATATGTATATATACATATATGTATATATATACACATACTCTTTTACTTGTCAAATGATTGAAACAAGTAAAAGAATAAAAGAATAAAAGAATATGTGTGTGTGTGTAGGTACATACTTGCATATATATATATTTATACTTATAAAACATAACAAAACCCCTAAAAAACAACAAAAATATCCTACAACATAACATGTAAAAACAAAAAACACAGCATCCATACTAAAAAACCCATCTTCAATGTATTGAGTGGTTATAACTGCAGTATGAGATTAGTGCAAATATCATTTCCTGCCCAACATGTCTGATTGGTCATGTGACATTCCTTGGATTAACAAGATCCTCTCCAGCCATACCCCTCACCCCTCCACGATAATGTTAAACCTATGCTGCCATAAGTAATAATACAGTAGAACAACCAGGGTGGGATTGGGGGAAAAGGGGTGAAAATATATTAGGATAATTGGATTTATAGTAATTAGGGTTTTTTAGAATTGAATGGGGTTTTTCTGATACCTAAGCTAAACTGTAAGAAACTCACACGAATAAACATGTGTTTGTTTGTGTTGTGTGTGTAATGTACATATATATATTTTTTACTTGTTTCAGTAATTTGACTGTGGCCATGCTGGAGCACTGCCTTTAGTCGAGCAAATCGACCTCAGGACTTATTCTTTGTAAGCCTTAGTACTTATTCTTAGTACTTATACTTAGTACTTTTGTGCCGAACCTCTAAGTTACTGGGGATGTAAACACACCAGCATCGGTTGTCAAACGATGTTGGGGGGACAAACACAGACACACAAACATATACATACATATATACGACGGGCTTCTTTCAGTTTCCGTCTACTAAATCCACTCATAAGGCTTTGGTCAGCACTAGGCTATAGTAGAAGACACTCGCCCAAGGTGTCACGCAGTGGGACTGAACCTGGAACCATGTGGTTCGTTAGCAAGCTACTTACCACACAGCCACTCCTACGCCATATATATCTTTTACTTGTTTCAGTCAAAACAAGACATTTGTTCTAAAGAGCCAGAGCCAGTTTCAGCCAGGTTGGTATCAAAAGGTTTAAGAATTATTAGTCTCTATTATATATTTTAACCCTTTCTTTTGAGATGCTCTGTGTTTCTTTCAATTAATTTCAAATATAACAAATAATTTAGTAAAACAACTTAGTTATCATTAAGCTGATGTTAGAAACATAAACTGTGACTAAGGCTTGGTAGAAGATTTTAATTCAAAACTTATGAAAACAAGACATTTGTACTCAGAGCCAGAGGCAGTTTCAGCCGGGTTGGTAATGAAAGGGTTAATTGTTTCTCTATTATATATTTTAACCCTTTCATTACTGTATTTATTTTGAGCCAGTTTCAGCCAGGTTGGTATCGAAAGGGTTAATAGCAGTTCTAAAAACCCTGAAAGTAGGTAGCTGTCCTGGGTATAAAGGGAGAAGCAAAGCAGATGGTAAAATTTACAGATGTTCCAGCACTCTGACTCCGCACACACAGTAGAGAAATGAATTAACAGAGAGAGATAAACTAATAACATTCTCAGAGGAAAATAACTTCGTTAAGTTGATACTCAGCATGGCATAAGCTGCCTCACACAGCTGACTGCTGCTGCTGCCGTGGCGATATGAGTGGATATTAAAGCAGCTGCTCAATCAGGCAAATGCAGATGCACTATGCCTGCACTCTGCCAAAGCTTTCAGCGATGTCGATTCTGAGTTACATCACAAGCTGAAGTTGAACGGTCAGTTGACAAAGTCGTTATAACAAACAGCACCTGGTGGATTACTTAGCAGCGTTTTGTCCAGGCTCAGTGAGCTTTGAGTTCAAATCCTACAGGATCAACTTTGCTCAATATTTTACATGTTTTTGTTTATAGCTTCACTGAGGTGGTGGTGAGCTGGCAGAACTGTTGGCATGCTGGGCAAAGTGTTTTCTCTTTTACTTGTTTCAGTCATGTGACCGTGGCCATACTGGAGCACCGCCTTTAGTCGAGCAAATCGACCCCAGGCCTTATTCTTTGTAAGCCTAGTACTTATTCTATCTGTCTCTTTTGCCAGACAGCTAAGTTACGGGGATGCAAACACACCAGCATCAGTTGTCAAGCGATGTTGGAGGGACAAACACAGACACGCAAACACATACATGCAACGGGCTTCTTTCAGTTTCCGTCTAGTAAATCCACTCACAAGGCTTTGGTCAGCCCGAGGCTATAGTAGAAGACACTTGCCCAATGTGCCATGCAGTGGGACTGAACCCGGAACCATGTGGTTCATAAGCAAGCTACTTACCACACAGCCACCTTTTTGTAGAGATTCAACATCTGCACACTATCTTGGCTTTGGGTGTAGCTGTCAGGTAAGAAGCTTGCTTCCCAATCACATGGCTTTGAGTTCAGTCCCAATTGGGGCACTATGGGCAAGCATGTTCTACTATGAGCCCCAAGTTGACTTGAGAGTGGATTTGGCAGATGGAGACTGAAAGAAACGCATCATGTATATGTGTGTGTGTCTGTGTGTGAGTGCATGTGTAAGTGTGTGTGTGTGAATGTGCATGTCTGCTTGTCTTGACATTGTGCAATGGTTGTAAACATGAGTGTCATTGTCAAACAAGAGTCACTGTCAAACAAGAGTCATTGTCATACAAGAGTCATTAATTTCTAATATTCTGCAAAAAAACAAAAACAAAAAAAAAAACATGTGCCCATAGGGTAAGATTACCTTGCTGGGAAACAGGTGAGGGTTTAGCAACAAGAAAGATATCCTGCCATCGACAAGTCTGTCTCAATAAACTCCATCTGACCCATGCAACCATGGAAAAGTGGACATTAAATGATGATAATGATATATATATATATACATACATACATATATATATACATACACACACACACACACATACACAAAATATAGGGGTTTAGTTCATAGGTGAACTGGTTCTAAACGACTAGGTACACTAGGTAAGTGCAGTACTGGATTATTAGGGCTCCAAAGGTATAACCAAGATAGTAGTTATGGAGCCATTGCAGATTTCCAATGCAGCAGATATGTAATTGTTAAAGAGGACAATAAGCATTAAGGCAAGGCAAACATCTAAAGTCATATACAATATTATTTTTATTGGAAAAAAAAGAATCTTTTTTCCAATAATAATAATGTATATGACTTGAGATGTTTCCCTTGCCTTAATGTTTGTTTTCTTTAACAATTTATATAACGGGGAAAGACTGCCCCCTCACCTTTGATCATGAATAATGATGGGTTTGCACCTACAGACTTCTCCTCTAAGGCACAAGTCTGGGCAAAGTTGTTCATGGAAGACCAGAAGTCACCCATGCATACTGGCCTCCCAACTCCAGTGTGCATGTTTGACAGAGTGTAAGCATCTTGAGAGAAAAGTCAGGCGTAAGAGGCATCAGATGTGGTGTGCAAGATAGATGACTGTGCTGGCATGGTCTTGTGATGCTTATAGACGAGGACAGCTGTGTAAAGAAGTGCTGATCTCTAACTTGGAGGGAACCTGTGGTAGAGGTAGACCCAGAAAGACATGGGACAAGGTGGTGAAGCATGGTCTTTGAACTTTGAGCCTCAAAGAGACAATGATTAGTGACCAAGACCTTTGGCGATGTGCTGTGCTTGAAAGGACCTGTCAAGCCAAGTGAAATCATAGTTATGCTGGTGGCACGAAAAGAACACCTTTCGTGTGTTGGGCCTCACAGAGACAAAGTGACTGAGTTCCTTTTGAGTATTGGGCCTCACAAAGGCAAAGTGGTCTAGTTCCTTTCAAGCATTGGGCCTCAAGGAGGCGAAGTGGCTGAGTTCCTTTCGAGTGTTGGGCCTCACAGAGGCAATGACCGAGACCTTTGGCATTATGACATGCTTGAGAAGAAGACCCACCAAGCTGAGCAAAATCGCAGTCATGGCAGATACCGGTGCCATGCAAAGTGACACCCGTGCCAGTGGCATGTAAAAGCAACCTGGTATTATGTGAATGGCACCTGTGCCAGTGGCACATAAAAGCACCCATTACTCTCTTGGAGTGGTTAGTATTAGGAAGAGCATGCAGCTGTAGAAAGCCAAGCCAAATCAGACTGGAGTCTGGTGCAGCCTTCCAGTGTGCCAGCCCAGTCAAAACGTCCAACCCATGCCAATATGGACAACAGACATTAAATGATGATGATAACACATAAATATGTGTATATGTACACATACAGATATATATGTAAAAATAGGAAACACAATGGTACAGCTTGTGTATTAAATATTTAGTTAGATCTTCGTATGTGAGTTTCATTAACAAAGGATGATCAACAGCTATACAATATAAATTATATAACCAAACTGCAATGTGAAATCTTCAGAGATTTGTAACACTCATTCAAAAATTACTGCATTAGTGACAGTGTTATTCATAACTGGTTCAGAAATACAGGAATATACACACACACATTTATTCATAAGCATATACATATTTCTATACAAATACAAAAAAAATAAACACATGTACATATATATTTATATATACACATATAGTAAATGATATAACATATGAATGTGTATATATGGTGCATATGAATATACAGACACAATCATAAACATACAAGTCTGTGTGTGTGTGTATATATATATACACATATAAATCCATATATACATATATTATATATATATATTTATTCATCGTTTTTAGAAAATATAAATCCAGAGAAGCACACTAAGATGTAGAACAGTGTACATTTTAATAGGGGAGACCGGTTTATGAGATTACCCTGGGTTTCCCGTTCATAAAGGGTTCAGCTTTATGGCATATCGTCAGACCCCAAAACCCGTTGGCCTAAGACCTCTTCAAAATACAGAGAGGGGGAAAGGCTTCACCGTGAGGTCTTACCCTACTCCATATTTTTAAGAGGTTTCAAGCCAACAGGTTTTGGGGTCTGACCATACGCCATAAAGCTGAACCCTTTATAGATGGGAAACCCACTATAATCTCATAAACCGGCCTCTCCCATTACAAAAAAATAAATAAATATATATATATATAATGCACACACACTTATACATATGTATATATATGTATAATATATAACATACAAATATAAGTGTATATATATATATATATATATATATAATGCACACACACTTATACATATACATACATACATACATATATATATACATACATATACACATACATACATGCATACATATACATATATACATACATACATACATATACACATATATATATATACATACATATATATACACACACACACACATATACAAATACATCGTATAGGCGCATATATATAACTGTTTATTATATGTAAATTTACTTGTATAGTCACACATACGCACGCAGACGAACACATATATACATTCGCCTACACACATTGTCACACATACAAATTGGCATACACACACACAATACATAGTTAATTACAAAGTCGATTCGTTTAGCACCAAACATGCTTGCGCGTATGAATACACACACAGACAAGCACGCACGCATATATATATGTATGTATATAATATATATATATATATATATATATATATATGACTAAATGTATGTAGACTTTTCGGCCATTTATCGCACACAATCAAAAAACTAATGTGACTAACTGAAATATTATACCTACATCCCATCCTATATATACACACACACACACACATATATACTATATATACAATATACACATACATACATAGTGCGTATAAGTCATAATATACACACGTAAATATAAATCTAATACGTACACAGAATAACTTCCTCGTACAAAGAGAAATTTACACAGCAAATCTCACAACCCAGACACATACCTATGTGTATACACCCATTCACACACAAACACACATCATATATATATATGCTATGTATGTATGTATGTATGTGTGCATACATACACATACACACATACATGATAAAGACTTTTACACGCAATGTGCAAAGTCTTGCGATATACTAATGCATATGACACATAATTAAATATACACTCACTCATACGCACCTATGCTTTTGCATATTCAAAACACACTAACACATAGACGCACGCACACATATAACGACACAAACACACACACACGCACACAGAACCAACGGCTACAGACATACGCAGTCAACAAACGCAAATAAATACATAGTGAACAAACACAAATGCCCACTGATATACATATATATATATATATATATTATATATATACACACTTCTCTTTGTGTCTGTCTGTCTCAGTGCGCGCGCGAGAAAGGGAGAGAGAAAGAGTGAGGAGAGAGAGAGTGAGAAAGAGAGAGAGAGTGTGTGTGGACAAGAATCTCGTATAATTCTCTTTCCAGCTTTCACGTGTGTGTGTATTTATAGATAGATATTAACTTTCTCTGTGTGTGTGTATATATATACATATCTATGTATGTATCTATCTATCTATCTCTCTCTCTATATATATATATATATATATTGTGTGTGTGTGTATACATATCTATGTATCTATCTATCTATATATATATGTGTGTGTGTGTTTGTGTGTGTGTATACATATCTATGTATCTATCTATCTATATATATATGTGTGCGTGTGTATACATATCTATGTATCTATCTATATATGTGTGTGTGTGTGTATACATATCTATGTATCTATCTATATATATGTGTGTGTATACATATCTATCTATCTATATATATATGTGTGTGTGTGTGTGTATACACATCTCTCTATCTATATATATATATATGTGTGTGTGTATATCTATGTATCTATCTATCTCTATATGTATGTGTGTGTGTATACATATCTATCTATCTATCTCTCTATATATGTGTGTGTGTAAACTCGTCTAAGTATGCATAACACACACACATATATATATATACAAACACAAAACCATGTGTGTGTGTGTGTATATATATATACATACATACATGCACGCACGTAATAGCAATAGCAAATACAAAGAAACACACAATTCAACACACGCACGCACGCACACACACACACACACATACACGCAAGCACACCCACACTGATGTACTGGTTATACATACATTCAATGCTGGACACACACTAAACACACTGTTAGCCACAATATCTATCTGTATATGGTGACTCTCCTTCTCTCTCTCTCTCACACACATACAGGCATCAGCTATCTCTGTCACTATCTCTTTTCCTCTATCAGGCCAGTCATACTAAATCCTCCACAGATTAATATACATATATACATACATACAAATAAATAAATAAATATATCCTTGAGTATATATATATATATATATATACAGAGAAAAAAGGTTTCCCGGAATGGGATGCAGCCAAAAGTCCAGTGTATGGGTCTCAAACAAAACTTCCAAATTATATTGCTGTATAAATTGTATGGCATACGCTTCCTAAAAGTCAGTATCCGCTAGTATTACATACATTACATTATGTGTGTACGTGTGTGTATATATAAAC
>NC_043010.1:67867444-67934944 GCF_006345805.1 Octopus sinensis
GTCTCTCAGATTTTGTGGGAGGACATTGAAGAGCTGTGGACCTTTGAAGCCCAAGCTGTTGCAGCATCTGGTCCTGTATCCTGACAGCAGTGTTTGGACCTTTGGTACCATGCAGTAGTGCCCCGTTCCTGCTGTTTGTGTAAGTAACAATGCTGAAGTTTAGTTAAGTTTTTCTAGGTTTTTCCAGATGTATATTATTGCTTACCTTTCCCACCTTTGCTTCAAGGACCAGAGCCTTAACTCTTTCAGTTTCTCCCAATAGCTGACATGTCGCAACATATTGATCTTCCTTGTGTAGCTTTTCTGAATTACCTCGAGCTTCCTTGTTAATTTTACACTGTTTCATGATCACAGTTGAGAGCAGTAATCCAGACAGCCGAGAGTGAAAGTCCTCAAGAGAACCATCTTGGTTTCTTTTTCTCTTGTCTTGAAAGTCTGAAGGATCCACCCGGCCAGTCGTCTGCATTTTATTGCCCACTTAGTAAAGTGCACCTGGAAATGTGCATCATTACTCATGTCGATGCCCAAGTCATGAACTGATTTTGATTCGGGGATTAGAATCCTTCCTGGGCCAGTGTATCCTATCTGCTTTTCATTGAGTTTCCTGTGTTGGTAGCACAGGCTTTGGAATTTTTCAGCATTAAACTGCATGTTATATTCCTCAGCCCACCTGTATATTGCATCCAACTCACATTGCAGGGTTTTGTATCCTCTGAGAGACTTTTGTATCATCTGCATAGCTAGATGATATATATATGTGTGTATATGAAAGAGTGTATATGTATATTAGTATACTCTTACTTGTATACATTTATATATAAACAAATACATACATGCATATATATATATATATATATATAATATATATTCAATATATATAGATATATATATATATAAGATATTATATATTATAATATATATATAGTAATATACATATATATATATATATATATATATATATATATAATATATATATATATGTATGTATATAATATACACACGCACACACATACATACATATATATATGTAGATAATACAATTTACTGAATTTCAGATTTTAATATGCTAGACCACTGGTGTTAAATTGATGTTGATTAAATTATGTTAATTAAATTGATGATAATTAAATATATATATATATATATATCAGGTCATCCCATAAGTTTTGTTCGATTTTACCTTATTTATAATTGAATAAAATTTAATAGTATTTTAGAATGTCTAATGGAATTAAAAATTATTTTTATGCATTTGTGTACATTTAAAGTAATTAAATATTATTTTACAGAATAATAGAATAAAAATTTCTTTGATTAAAACCCTTTCTAACATGGAAATATCCAAAGAGCATTTGAGGCACATAATGCTTTATGAGTTCAAAAAAGGAAACTCTGCAACCGAAGCGACTCGAAACATACACTCAGTTTATGGGAAAGAATGCTTGAATGAAAGAACTTGCAGAAGATGGTTTGCAAAATTCTGAAGTGGAGATTTCAGCCTTGAAGATGAAGATAGAACAGGACATCCATTTGAGTTTGATGATAAGCTCCTTGAGGCATTATTTGAAGAAAATCCTGCATTATCAGTTGAAGAATTGGCAATAAAGCTTAGTTCAAACCATACAACTGTTTATCATCTTCAACAACTTGGAAAGTTTCCTAAACTTGAAAAACGGGTGCCTCATGAATTGTCCGAAGGCAACCGCAAATCCTGAGTTGACATCTGCTCTTCTCTCCATTCTCACGAACTCATTTCACCCTTTTTGGACAGACTAGTGACAAAAAATGGATCTTCTATGGAAATATTAAATGTCATAAACAGTGACATGGTAAAAGGGAAAAAGCTCAACCACAACTAAGAAGGGAACTTCATGGGAAAAAGGTTCTTCTCTTTATCTGGTGGGATTCCAAAGGAGTAATTCACTTTGAATTGTTACCACCTAATGCAACAATCAGTGCTCAAGTCAACTGTATGCAATTAGAGCGTTTGAACCAAGCTTTGAAGAAAAAAATACCCGCTTTAGTGAATCAAAACGGAGTGGTGTTTCATCAGGACAATGCGTGACCCAACCCTGAAACAATTGCATCACAGAAGATCGAAGAGCTTGGTTGGGAAAATATTCCTCAACCACCTTACTCTCCCGACCTTGCTCCTTCAGACTACCATTTGTTTTTCGCAGTTTACAGAATCATTTGGGAGACACAACTTTTGCAAGTCAGGAGGAGGTCGAAATTGACATTTCAGAGTTCTTCGCTTTGAAACCAAAAGAGTTTGACATTGATTGAATTAAAAAGCTTGTAAATAGATGGACGGAAGTCATAGATAATCAGGGAAAGTACATTGATGATTAAATTTCAATTAAATATAACATTTGATCATTTGTTTTCTTTATTCAAAATTCGGACAGAACTTACGGGATGACCTGATATATAATATATATATATATATATATATATATACAGCCATGAAACGATCGTAGTGTTTTACTCATTATCTTTTATTAAACTTTTAATAATTTTGATATTTATTTAAAATAATATAAATTAATTAATTTTATGTATTGGCTTAAGTTTTCATTGTTTGATTTGCCTAATAGTGTTTTTTATCTCTAATTTAATATAATATAATATATATATATATATATATATATATAATATATATATATAATATTATAGATATATATATATAATATATATAAGATATATATATATTTATTTATAGATATTTTATATATATGCATATGTATATATATATAGATATCAGTTGTGTGTGTGTGTGTGTATATAATATATGCATTATATATATGTAATATATATATATACATGTTATATATGTGTTGTATATGTGGTATGTATAGTATATAGTATATAATTATATATAATATATATATATATATATCTATATATATATGCTATACACACACACATACATATATATAAACATTCAAACTTGTATACATACACATGTATAATAATCCATATGCATACAGGTGTATCTACATTTACTTGCATTAAACCATCATCATCATCTTCATCATAGTTTCAAGTATAATATATAAGTATGTATTCATATGCACATATGTATATATAATTATGTGTATATGCACATATGTATATATAATTATGTGTATAAATATGGTAATAAAGGGTATAGTTAATTAAATAATTAATAATTATTAATTATCAATTATTAATGATTTTACCAAGTAGTTTCGGCATGTTAAAAGAACCATTATCAGTAAACTTAAACAACAATTTTTTATAATTATGAGTTTAATTATAATTAGGGTTCAGCCAAAAAATTTGCTTCACCACATACCGAAAATTTAGAAATAGCAGCCAAACACCTAGCTATTTCTTTACCATAAGAGAATCTCCCAGATAACATATACTCAAAAACAATCCATGTTTGGTAAAGAGAAAATACCATGAAATTCACCCAGTAATTTGATTAACTGTGGACGTGTTTTGGAGTTAGATAGATATGAAAAATGCAAAAATCACATCTTCATACTATCATTCTCTCTCATCAGCACAGTATTTTGAGATATAGTTTTGGATCTTTTCATTTTGAACGGCAGATGTCAACACAATTTCTAGTTAACTAAACACTTTTAAACTTCGTATACTGGTAGAATGTGTTTATAAAACATCATTTTCTCTTGTTGTTTTATTGAGAAATTCTATAGTTTGTAAGATTTTCGTCTGAAAATCCGAGCATTTCGGCAATTTTAACCAATCGATTACCTCCATTCAACTAACATCATTTGCTGCGTCTAAAACTGAAACAACATCCTGTAACTAACCCTAAACCTCCCCCCTAACCCTAACCCTAATTTTTTTTTTTTAATTGTTAAATTAATTTAATTCCATTGCTTTAGTTTTTTTTACACGCGTAACAATTAAATTAATTTAACAATTAAGAAAAAAAAAATTTAGGGTTAGTGTTAGGGGGGAAGTTTAGGGTTAGTTACAGGATGTTGTCTCAGTTTTAGATGCAGCAAATGATTTTAGCTCAAAAGAGAGCATAGGATTGGTTAAAATTCGAAAAATTAAACTACGTTAAACAAACAAATTGCAATTTTCTCAAGAAAGCCAAGAGAAAAAAAATGTTTTATTTTGACACATTCTACCAGTATACGAAGTTTTAAAGTCTTTAGTTAACTAGAAATTGTCTGCCGTTCAAAAGGAAAAGATCCATAGTTTTGTCTGGTGCCGCTTGGATTCAGACAGGTATGTTCAATTTTTCTAGTGCTCTCAAGTTTAAAATCTTATATCATATTATATTATATTATATGAATGTTTTTAATTATTTTTTTAAAAAGCCAAAACAATGCAAGTTATGAGAAACAAAACAAGTTGATGTATTTCAATATTTCAGGGTAGGGACTTGTATTATTTCTCAGGAGTTGCCTTGTTTTGGCTTTATTAATTTATTCATTTTAGATAATATTCCAAGTCATCCGTAATACCTTACGATTTGAATCCCAGTACAGAAGCGGTGTGAGTACATCCAAACATGACACCACTTATCCAGCCCAAGGATCAAAGGGCTGTTTATATTTTCAAAGCATATTATCAGCAAATAACCTTTATTAAATTGATTGATGCAATAAACCGCAGCACTTCGTTCCATAATTTTAAGATACGTACCGTACTTAGAATGCAATTAGGGAGTCACAAAAGGATACATAAAGGGTATCTGGGAGAAATGTGGTGAAATTGTATAAGAACAACTTGAAAGGCTTTCACATGTACAGTGTTGCGTGTGACATTTGCAGAAAACTGTAGCATTTGAAATAGTATTGAGTTGTCCAGAAAGTTTGTGCTGATTTACCCTTAAGAATTTCATTACCCTTAAGAATTTCATTTTTACTCCACTTCAGGTAATTTACACCAGTTCACTGACTCCTGGTTTAAAAGGAAAGATTATTACAAAATCAGAAAATCAGAAAATTTTTTTTAAATGTTGGGTTGTCCGGAAAGTTCGTGCCGATTTATAGTAGCTTACCTTTCGACTTATTTTAATATGATTTTAATATGATTTTATTTATGTCTAACGAATCCTCATTACCCCAAAGAAGTTCATTTTGACCCCACTTCAGGTAATTTACACCAGTTCACTGATCCCTGGTTTAAAAGCAAAGATTATTACAAAATCAGAAAATTTTTTTAAATATTGGGTTGTCCGGAAAGTTTGTGCCAATTTATAGTAGCTTACCTTTCGAATTATTTTAATATGATTTTAATATGATTTTATTTAATCCTCATTACCCCTAAGAATTTCATTTTTACCCCACTTCAGGTAATTTACACCAGTTCACTGACCCCTGGTTTAAAAGGAAAAATTATTACAAAATCAGAAAATTAAAAAAAAATATTGGATTGCATCCTGCTGTAGAAAATTTGCCTCAACAAATTCTATCTGATCTGAAGAGTAGATGTTAAAAATGATGGTGATGAGTGTATATTGAGGCATTCATTATCAAAAGGACATCCTTTTTAAGATGTACGGTGTAATTTGAGTGAGATTTAGTTGCTATTTCTTGCAGAACGAGCTATTGGGTTGTCCAGAAAGTTCATGCCGATTTATAGTAGCTTACCTTTCGACTTATTTTAGAACATGGTTGAGTTCATAAAATAGGATTTGACTACACCTCCATTTAGAACACAGTTTAAGCTATCTTTTTGTGGAAGAAGGTTTATGTTCCTATAACCTGTGTTAATTCAGTAACCCTTTAAAATGGAAGATAAGAAAGTTCATTTTCGGCACTTGATGCTTTGGGAACCAGACAAAAATTGCTGCAGCTCGGCTGGGATGTGTTATCCCACCCTCCATATTTACCAAATATCGCTCCTTCGGATTTCCACTTATTCAGGTCTCTGCAGAAGAGTCTTAATAGTAAAAATTTCAATTCCTTGGATGACATAAAAAGATACCTTGATGAATTCTTTGCCATGAAACCACCTCAGTTCTGGGAAGAGGGTATTTTCAAGTTAAAGGAAAGATGGAGACACATTGAGCAACAAAATGGTTCATATTTGGTTGATTAAAAATGTAATGGCAAGTATTTATTGATCTTTTTCTTTCCTTTGAAAATTGGCACAAACTTTCTGGACAACCCAATAGCTTGTAAGGTGAAGATGATAGCATTGGAGGGTTGTTAGTGACCGAGGACAAAGATGTGATGAATAAAGAGAAGACAGAACAGGGAAGGTAAGATACGGAAGAAGGAAGTGGGGTGGGTAGGACGGGGTAGGGGAGTTGGTGATTGAGTGATTGGTAAACCTAGTATGCTTACAACCAGACAGGTACAGGAGTGTCTGTAGCGTAAGAAGTTTAATTCTCATCCATATGAGAATTATATAGCACTTTGGGTCTTTGTTCTCTACTGTATTCCCCAGCTGACCAAAGCCTTGTGAGTGAATTTTTTTTAGACACAAACTGAAAAAGAACCCATCACACACACACACACACAACACACATGCAACACACAATGCACACACACAAACACACATATAACACACACACACACATACATAAATACACACATACACATGCACTTTATATATATATTTCTTTACTGCCCACAAGGGGCTAAACACAGAGGGGACAAACAAGGACAGACAAAGGGATTAAGTCGATTACATCGACGCCAGTGTGAAACTGGCTCTTTATTTATCGACCCCGAAAGGATGAAAGGCAAAGTCGAGCTCAGCAGAATTTGAACTCAGAACATAACGACAGACGAAATACCACTAAGCATTTTGCCCGGCGTGCTAACGTTTCTGCCAGCTCGCCGCATTTTATATATAATACATACATACATACATACATACATACACATATATATATATATACATACATACATACATACATACATACATACATACATATATACATACATACATACATACATACATACATACATACATACATACATATATATATATACATACATACATACATACATACATACATACATACATACATACATACATACATACATACACATATATATATACATACATACATACATACATACATACAAATATACATACATACATACATACATACATACATACATACATACATACATACATACATACATACATACATACATACATACATATATATATATAAAGTTAATCCAAACAAGAAAACACAGAAAAAAAGAGAAAAACACAGCAACGCGAGGACGTGGAACAATTAAAGTATTATTTGACACTCAGGAAAGAAGGGAACTGTTATTCTGTTGCTTGTTTCAATTATGTGACTGCGGCCATGCTGGGGCACCACTTTAAATCAACCCCAGGACATATTCTATCAGTTTCTTTTGCTGAACCATTAAGTTATGGGGATGTAAACACACCAGCATTGGTTGTCAAGTGATAGTGGAAGGACAAACACAGACACAAACATATACATTAACACACACACACACACACACACTCACACACACACACAATTTATGATGGGCTTCTTTCAGTTTCTGTCTACCAAACCCGCTCACAAGGCTTTGGTTGGCCCAATGCTATAGTAGAAGACACTTGCCCAAGGTGTTATGCAGTGGGATTGAACTCGGTACCATGTGGTTGGGAAGTAAGCTTCTTACTACATAGTCATGCCTATATATATAAAAGCAGTAACACAGATGGGTTGAGGGTCACTACAGCTGTTTCAGACATGTTCTTTATTGATAAACAAGTATTACATCAGATAAATAAAAAAAACGTTTTCCTCAGGGGAATAAAAAGAAAATTGAACACAATTTACTTTGGCGAGTATGTATATGTCAGCACACATTATTAGCACACCATTATCATCATCATCAGACACTAAATGATGATGATGGTGTGCTATCTTTGACTTTTCCTTTGCGCTTTTACTATTTAGATACCTGATTCTATGAGATCCTGAAAATTTTATTATGTATATATATATAGGTACAGGAGTGGCTGTGTAGTAAGTAGCTTGCTTACCCACCACATGGTCTGGGTTCAGTCCCACTGCATGGCACCTTGGGCAAGTGTCTTCTGCTATAGCCTCAGGCCAACCAAAGCCTCGTGAGTGGATTTGGTAGACGGAAACGGAAAAAAGCCCATCATATATATATATATATACTAGCAATATCACCCGGCGTTGCTCGGGTTGTAAGGGAAATAACTATATAAGCATTTTTAGAGAGTTATAGCCAAAAAATAGCAAAAAAATGCATTAAAAATTGAAAAAAAATTAAGGTAAATTTTTTTTAAATCGTTGACACATCGTAGATATTTTTAGAGAGTTACTTCCCTTATATAAAAGCGAAAAAATGCATTAAAATGGAAAAATATGATGGTAAATTTTTTTTTAAATCGTAGACTCATCGTAGACGCGCGCTAATACCCAGAAGGGCTCGATATGAATCACGACTATAAGATACCCGCTTTTGGTTAAACTGCACGGCAAAATGTGGGAGTAGTTACGAATCTAAATCGAAGGGGACAGACACACAACTTCACTCTTATATAAAGATGCTTTTTTTTTTTCAGTCATAGAGTTAGATTTATGAAGGTCTTCAGTAGAAAATCCTTCGAATTCTGACTCGCTGCTTGATATAATGAAATTCGTATCCATTTTTTGTCAGAATTACAAATTTTGAAAACACAATAGGAACAAATTTCGGAAAAAATCTCCCATAATTCACGGAATTAAAATTACACTTCAATTTTTGTACAAAACTGTATTTGAAGTGTTTACGAAGTATAATACGTGTTTTCACGAATGTACTAAAGAGATTTACTCTGATATTCTCATTTAAATATGAATAGGTAAATTCGGGCGGTTTGGTAACAAAAGGGTTTATATAAGTGTCGTCTGTTTATACATAAACACTGTTTCATACTTTCACTTTAGTCTTCCTCAAATCACTGTCGCTAATTTACTCTCTTCCAAGAACATTTTCACTCACTGTTATCTGTTAGCTTCCCATACATTTTACTCATGTATCTATCAGCGTGATAGACAGAAACAAATATTACATTTACTTTCATTTTATTCGTCGCACACTGTGTGTGTGCGTTTGCGTGTGGTGTAAACCAGACTAAGAAAAGCATTTGACACACACACCAGAATGTGAGTTTTCTGTAAATTTTGCTTAATTGGAGTTTAAATTTTAAAAACTGGATCTGGCATGACACGATGCATTGTACTCTTAAAACTGCTAGGTAAATTGTAATTGAAGAAATCCTATATTGTAGATTTCTATAACTCCCAAAGGGAGGCAGATAAAATCTGCCTTTTATAATAAGAGATATATATACATATATATATATATATGTATGTGCGTGTATATGTTTGTGTATCTGTGTTCATCCCACAACATCACTTGACAACCGATGCTTGTGTGTTTACGTTCCCGTAACTTAACGGTTTGGCAAAATAGACCGATAGAATAAGTATTAGGCTTACAAAGAATAAGTCCTGGGCTTGATTTGCTCGACTAAAGGCAGTGCTCCAGCATGGCCACTGTCACATGACTGAAACACGTAAAAGAGTAAAAGAGAAAGAGAGTATATATACATTTATATATACATATATATACATATTTATATGTACATATATATATATATATATATATACATATATACATATATGTGTGTATGTGTGTGTGTGTGTGTGTGTGTATTTGGAAATGTAAATTCCTGACAATATTCATAATCCAGAGAAGCAAACCCAGATTTAACCATCAGAAGAATTGCAGTGGAATTGGTCATACTAGGAGAGCATTGATGTTCGTTAATACATGATGAGGTTAGCTGGAAACTGGAACATACCTGAGAGCCATATTCGTAGCTGGCTGGATAATTTATCCCTCTATACTCACCTTGCACGTGTAAAATGTCCCACCTGCCCGCCCACCCGCCAAAAGTTAGTATGACTATGACAGATATCTATATCTATCGTGGAATATCAAGAGATGGAAACCAAGGAGACACAAATATACACCAACATCAATATTCAAAAAGACACACAAATACACTGTTATCATCATCATCAGCAGCAGCAGCAGCATCGGCATCATCATCATCATCACCATCACCATCACCATCATCACCATCATCATCATCATCATCATCATTTATGTTCTTTTTCCCATGCTAGTTGATATGGATGTTAAGAAGTGTCTATAACATCATTTCGTTAAATATAATACATTTACACATTCATACTAAGATCACTTGTGTTGTGCCCTGAAGAATATCCCATTAATATTCAAAGATCTATCCAAAATTCTTGGGGCCAGAATCAGTAATCACTTTCTTGATATTACCTCCCTTACTTGATGTTACCTCTTACTTCTACCACTGCCCAAGACGAAGAAGACAAGAGGAAGTCAACACCATCACCATTGTTTCATATCTTACTTTCCCATGCTTGTATGGGTCAGACGGAATTTGTTGAGGCAGATTTTTTACAGCCGGATGCCTTCCCTGTCGCCAACTCATACATCCCTTGGAAGATTGGAAATGAAGGACACTGGGTGCATGATGGTGACACTTGCTTACAAAACGTTATGCAATGTCAATCAAGGAAGCAGTAAAACAGATACACGCACACACATATATGTATATTTGTGTGTATTTGTATATATCATCATCATCATCATCATTTAATGTCCGCTTTCCATGCTAGCATGGGTTGGACGGTTCAACTGGGGTCTGGGAAGCCCGAAGGCTGCACCAGGCCAGTCAGATCTGGCAGTGTTTCAACAGCTGGATGCCCTTCCTAACCCCAACCAGTCCATGAGTGTAGTGGGTGCTTTTTACGTGCCACCAACACAGGTGCCAGGCGAGGCTGGCAACGGCCACGATAACCGAAGAGATGGTGTTGTGGATTTCCACTTTGGCATCTGAAACTCAGAGTTTTATCTTGACTATTGAGTAATTGTAACATATTATTTTATATATATATATATATATATATACATACACACACACATGAAACTGAGAATGTGTCAGTCAAATGAGTGAAACAAGTAGAAGAGTAAAAGAGAGAAAAGAGTATATATATATATATCTATCTATATATATAAATTTGACAGGCTTCTTTCAGTTTCTCACAATCAAATCCACTCACAAGGCTTTGGTGAGCCTGAGGCCATTGTAGAATGTCACTTGGCCAAGGTGTCACCAAATGGGATTGAACCCAGGGCCATGTGGTTGGGAAGCAAACTTCTTACCACACTGCTACCCAAACATCTCTTAATGTTTAAAAGTTTGTAAAGGAACAAACACCTTTCTCTTTATTTAATGGAACAAATTTTTTTTTCTTTAAATTAGGTTATTTTCTCTCCCGTGAAATAAAGAGGGAAAACGTTCAGAAATTCTAGAGTCCTTTGTTTGTTAATTCACCAAAAAAAGAAGAAAAAAAAGGAGCATTTTATTTTTTCATTTTTTTTTTCCATCAAATGAAATGTAAAATTCAAACAATGCCAACAGCAAGTGAAACACATCTGAAATAATCAAAAAGCAGAAATGATACTAGAGATGATGATGATGATGATGATGATGATGATGATGATGATAATGGCATTGATGATGATGATGATGATGGTATTGATGATGATTATGATGATTATGATGATGATGATGATGATGGTATTGATGATGATGATGATGATGATGATGAAGATGATGAAGATGATGACGGTATTGATGATGATGATGGCATTGATGATGATGAGGATAATGCTGATGATTTTGGCAATGATGATGATGATGACGGACAATGATGGCGATGATGATGATGATGATGATGATGAAGATGATGACAATAATGATGATAATGATGATGACGATGACAATGATGATAACAATGATGATGATGATGATGATGGCATCGATGATGATGATAATAATGTTGCTGATGATTTTGATGATGATGATGATGGACACTGATGATGATGATGACAATGACAACCATGACATTGATGACGTTGATGATGATTGAGATGATGACAACAATAACAATAATGATGGTAGTGGTGGCGGTGATAGTGGTGGTGGTGGTAAAGAGGATGAGGAAGAGTGGGAGAAATAATAACGGTGGTGATGGCAATGAAAGTAGCGGTGATGACGATAACGACGGTAATGATGATTTTATACTGATGGTAATGATGATGGTGAGGAAGATGACAGTGGTGATACTGATGCTGATGATGATGGTGATGAAGAAGAAGAAGGAGAAGAAGAACAATGGTGGTGATGACAACGATGGTGATGATGGTATTGATAATGGTGATGACAGCAAATCAGAGGAAATTTCCCATGTCAATATGTAATAAAGGAAGGAAAATTTCAATCAGTGTTTATAATATAATATAATAAATATAATAATATATAATATAATATGATATAATATAATATAAATATTAGCGTCCGTTTTCCATGCTAGCATGGGTTGGACGGCCCCAGTTGAACCGTCCAACCATGCTAGCATGGAAAACGGACGCTAAATGATGATGATGATGATGATTGTCTGAGATTAAAAGAATAAGGCATGATAAAAAAAAAAAATATTTGATAATGACAAAAAATAAAATGTGGTAAGAAAACAGATGCAAAGAATAATAATAATAGTAGTAATAATAATAATAAAAATGATAATAATAATAATAATAATAATAATAATAATAATAATAATAATAATAATGATGATGATGATGATGATGATGAGAATAATAACAATAATAATAATAAAATAATAATAATGATAGGCACAGGAATGGCTGTGTGGTAAGTAGCTTGCTAACCAACCACATGGTTCCGGGTTCAGTCCCACTGTGTGGCATCTTGGGCAAGTGTCTTCTGCTATAGCCTCAGGCCGACCAATGCCTTGTGAGTGGATTTGGTAGACGGAAACTGAAAGAAGCCCGTCGTATATATGTATATATATGTATGTGCATGTGTGTTTGTGTGTCTGTGTTTGTCCCCCTAGCATTGCTTGACAACCGATGCTGGTGTGTTTATGTCGCCGTTACTTGGCGGTTCGGCAAAAGAGACCGATAGAATAAGTACTGGGCTTACAAAAGAATAAGTCCCGGGGTCGAGTTGCTCGATTAAAGGCGGTGCTCCAGCATGGCCGCAGTCAAATGACTGAAACAAGTAAAAGAGTAAAAGAGAGAGAGAGATAATAATAATAATAATAATAATAATAATAATAATAATAATAATAATAATAATAATAAAATAATGCGAATCTGTAATGATGAGATTGAAACTCTAGACCACCTAATCTCAGGGTGTAGAGTCTTAGCACCTGTAGAATATAAAGCAAGACATGACAGAGTTGGCCAGTATTTACACTGGACAATATGTTGGCATTATAAAATCAAAACCGCTGACAAATGGTATAAACACCATCCTGAAGCTGTGACAGGGAGAAAATGTGTCGATTCTATGGGACTTACCCGTACAGACCGACAAGACTATAAAAGCTAATAAGCCGGATATTATTATAAAAGATCAGACAAAAAAATGTGTTTGTTAATTAACATGAGTATTCCTTGCGATCACAATATAGCGGCGAAAGAATTTGACAAGATCAGTAAATATAAAGACTTGCTGATAGAAATTGAAAAAAATGTGGCATCTCAAGGCAACTAGAGTATGAGTGATTGTAGGATCTCTAGGAATGATAAAAAAAGGTACTGAAACCTATTTGATAATGATACCAGGCTTGTTTCAGGAAATGCAAAAAATCGTGTTAACTGGAACGACTCATGTACTGAGAAGAGTGTTTATCGCTGTGAAAACAACATCCATTCATGAATTTATTTATTTATTAATTTTTTAAATACATATTTTACTTGTGAATTTGGATGTGTAATCTGGGAATACATACAATGAGCTTCTCTGCCCTAGGTGTATGGAAAACACTCGTCAAGAGATGAAAGAAAATTTGAAGAAAGAAGGAAAAAAAAAAACAATAATATTAATAATAATAATATAATAATAATAATAATAATATAATAATAATAATAATATAATAATAATAATAATAATAATAATGATTTATTTCTTATAGCCCACAGGGGGCTAAACATAGATGGGATAATAATAATAATAACAAGAACACTCAGAGAGTGCAAATCTCTGCCAAGGCAACACCAACGTCTTCTCAACGATTAGCCAGAGATGATCTTTAAAATGAGAATATCTGAAATAAACTCAACTGCTCTCAAAAATTAAGTAAAAAATTGGAAAAATAATCCATAATCTTTGTCCAGTACCCGATCGATCTCAAAATCCAATCAGTTCGTGCCAGTTATGAGGACAAACAGCTTTGAAAGTTTCATCTGAATCGATCCAGCAGTCCCTCTTGGAAAGGGAAGAAGCCTTAATTAATTTCATCTAACTTGTCACCAATTGCATGCCTCTGACCTCTGACTTTATGCATGTATCACTGTAAACTATGGTTATCATGCAACTCTTGGCTTCCTGAAACAGCTGTAGAGATATGTCATAAATATTAATCATATATAATATATATATATATATATATACATATATAGGGAGAATTCACAAAAAAAAACCCCCAACAAAAGATGAAGACAGGTGGTGCAGAACACAGAAATAAACAAGGAGAGAAAATATAGAATGTGTAGCGGCTGGCGATCTATCATGGCCGTATATATATATATATATATATATCGCCACGCCATATATATATATAGATCGCCATGTTGATTCGCTAGCTTCTGCATGCATTTTTTTTCTCTTCGTGTTTTTTCTCTGTGTATCTTTCTGTTGAAGAGCGTAGGCTCGAAACGTAAAAGACTTGTTTTATTTATATTCCTGAGCGCCATACTAATACAATTGTTTGTTTGTATTCCACCTGCCTTCGTCTTTTGTTTATTTCCGTAAACCTGCCTTCGTCTTTTGTCTATTTTCATAAAGCTTCCCGTTATATATATATATATATATATATTATATAAAAGGGCTTAGTAAAATAAATTACTTTGCCGCATACTGAACTCATTAGAAATAGCAGCTAAAAAACTTTTTTAAAGCTATTTCTAATACTTAAAGAAAATCTCTCTCATATATAGTGTTTGCTTAATTCAACTCACAAAAGTTATTTTACTAAGCCCTTTTATATAATGTAATAATTTGAATTCGCCTTGAATGGTCCCTTTGCATACTGAACACTTGGTGAAATTGATTAATAATTAATTAATTTTGCCCTCAATTGTTGAAATTATATATATATATATATATATATGTGTGTGTATTCTTTATTTTGTATTTTTCTGCTCCATGTTAAAAATAATAATAATAATAATAATAATAATAATAATAATAATAATAGTAATGATGATAGTAATAATGAATTTAAGTGGGGAAAAGAAGTTTTAGGGTGCTGTAATTAATTTAGGGTATCCCTGTGCCGCCTTTCTCCTTCTTTATCTCTAACAAGGACTTCAAGAGAGCATTGCTATTTATGTCATATTTCTGTTGGCTAAAATTTATGATGTTGCTGGTGTTGTTGTTATTGTTGTTGTATTGTTTGTTGTTGTTGTTGTTGTTGTTTGTTGTTGGCAATGTTGCTGCTGGTGAAGTTGGTGATGCAGTTACTTTATATTTTCCCTCCCGTTGCTGTTGTTGTTGTTGTTGACGTCGTTGCTGGTTGTCAGTGGTAGCAGTGGTGATGCTGTTACTGCTGCTGTTGTTGCAGACGTTGTTGTTGTTGTTGTTGTTGTCATTGCTGCTGCTGTTGTTGCAGACGTTGTTGTTGTTGTTGTTGTTGTTGTTCTTGCTGCTGCTGTTTCTTATGTTGTTATTGTTGCTGCTGCTGCTGTTGCTTATATTGTTGGTGTTGCTGTTGTTGCATCTATTACTGCTGCTGTTGTTGTTGCTGCTGCTGCTGCTGTTCTTGTAGTCATTGCTGATGCTGCTGTTGCTTATGTTGTTGTTGCTGCTGCTGCTGCTGTTCTTGCTGCTTATGTTGTTGCTGCTGCTGCTGCTTTTGTTGCTGATGTGCTTGTCACTGCTGCTGCTGCTTATATTATTGTTGCTGATGGTGTTGTTAATGATGCTGCTTCAGATTCAGCTTCTGCTGCTGACACTGTTACTTTTCTTCTTGTTGTTGATGATGTTCCCTGTTGTTGTTGTTGTTATAATCGGCATCCTTGCAATTACTATTGTTCACGTTGTTGCTGTTGCTGATATTGTCAATGTGACTGATGTTGTTATTGTTTCTAATATTTCACCTGATGTTCTTCTTATTCTGATTGCTGACACTGCAATTGGTGCTCTGTTGTTGATGCTATTGCCGTTGTTGTTGCTGTTGTTATCACTGTTGCCAATATCATCATTGTGATTTGTTATCGTTGTTGTTGCTATCGTTGTGGTTTTTTGTTGTTGCAACTGCTGTTATTGTTGTTTGTTATTGTTGCTATTTTTGTTGTTGATAATGTTTGTTGTTATTGTTGTCATTGCTGTTGTTATCATTGTTGCCATTATCATCATTGTGATTTGTTATCGTTGTTGCTATCGTTGTGGTTTTTTGTTGTTGCAACTGCTGTTATTGTTGTTTGTTATTGTTGCTATTTTTGTTGTTGATAATGTTTGTTGTTATTGTTGTCATTGCTGTTGTTATCATTGTTGCCATTGTCGTCATTGTGATTTGTTATTGCTGTTGTTTGATATTGTTGTTGCTGCTATTGCTGTTATTGTTGCTATTTTTGTTGTTGTTGATAATGTTTGTTATTGTTGTTGTGGCTATTGTTTTTGTGTTTGTTATTATTGTTGCTTGTCATTGTTGTTGTTTGTTATTGCTATTGTTGTTGTTGTTATTATTGTTGTCATTCTCATCATTGTCATTTGTCATTGCTGTTCTTTGTTATTGTTGCTATCGTTGTTTGTTATTGTTGCTGTTGTTGTTGATAATGTTTGTTATTGTTGCTATGGCTATTGTTGTCATTGTTTGTTATTGTTATTGCAGCTGTTGTTGTTATTGTGGTTGCATGTTATTATTGTTGTTGTTATTGTCATCATCACCATCATTGTTCTTCTTGTTGATGCTACCAAACATATCAGTGTGATTGTTTACACTGGTGCCACCATCTACAGAAATATCATTAAATTTTTTTTCTTTCATATGTTTGCTTTAAGACCTTCTTCTTCTTCTTTATTATTATTATTATTATTATTATTTATCTTTTGTATTTTATTTTTTCTGTTTATTCCCCCCCCCCCCTGTGTAGTTTATCTTCAATTTCTGAATTTCTTCTTTGAGTAGGTGTTGATATGTTTATACATCTCCTGGCCATTTCAAACTAATGCAGAAAAAAAAAAAAAATTCCAGGATGGCTTTTTTTTTTTACTCCCCCCAAAGCCAGGGGTAAAAAAAAAAGAAAGAAAGAAGAGAATATAGTTTCTCACCTTGGTATATACCAGGTGCACATGACATGACACAAAAAAAGAAATAAATGTCTTAATTGATAGGAAAAAAAAAACATTCCACCACAGGAGTGACATCTAATGATGTCTTACTAAGATAAGATGCATTAATAATAATAATAATAATAATAATAATATAATAATAATAATCATCGTTTAACGTCCGCTTTCCATGCTAGCATGGGTTGGACGATTTTGACAGAGGGCTGGCGAACTAGATGGCTGCACCAGGCTCCAATCTTGATCTGGTAGAGTTTCTACAGCTGGATGTCCTTCCTATCGCTAACCACCCCGAGAGTGTAGTGGGTGCTTTTACATACCACCGGCACGGAAGGGGGGGGGGCAGTCAAGTGGTACTGGCAACGACCTCACTCGAATCTTTTTACACGTGCCAGTAAGGCGATGCTGGTAGCAGTATTTATTTCAGCCCATTGTATTCTGAGCTCAAGTGTTACAGGGATCGAATTTGCTTTCATCCTTTCAGTGGTGGTGGTGGTGGTGGTGGTGGGGTGGGGGGAGTCAATAAAATTAGTACCAGTTAAAAACTGGGGTCGATGTAATCAACTAGACCCCCCCTTCCCCACAAACTTTCATGCCTTGAGCCAATAGTGGAACAAAAGAATATTAATAATAATGATAACAATTTCTTTTATTTGCCATCAGAATAATGGATGAGGAGGATGATTCAAAACATACAAGATTGAATGTGGGGAAAATAAGCTTGGAGATGACCAGTCAAGAAGTTCTGCAGTGGTTAAAACTTTCCCGTCTACTGTAAGTCTTAATATGCAATATTTCAGGGTGGCGAGCTGCCAGAAACGTTAGCACGCCGGGCGAAATGCTTAGCGGTATTTCGTCTGCCGTTATGTTCTGAGTTCAAATTCCGCCGAGGTCGACTTTGCCTTTCATCATTTCGGGGTCGATTAAATAAGTACCAGTTATGCACTGGGGTCGATATAATCGACTTAATACCTATGTCTGTCGAGTGGCGAGCTGCCAGATACGTTAGCACGCCGGGCGAAATGCTTAGCGGTATTTCGTCTGCCGTTATGTTCTGAGTTCAAATTCCGCCGAGGTCAACTTTGCCTTTCATCCTTTCGGGGTCGATAAATTAAGTACCAGTTATGCACTGGGGTCGATGTAATCGACTTAATACCTATGTCTGTCCTTGTTTGTCCCCTCTGTGTTTAGCCCCTTGTGGGTAATAAAGAAATAGATATAATCGACTTAATCCGTCTGTCTGTCCTTGTTTGTCCTCTCTATGTTTAGCCCCTTGTGGGCAGTAAAGAAATAGGTATTTCGTCTGCCATTACATTCTGAGTTCAAATTCCGCTGAGGTCAACTTTGTCTTTCATCCTTTCGGGGTAGATTAAATAAGTAGCAGTTATGCACTGGAGTTGATGTAATCGACTTCATCCCTTTGTTTGTCCCCTCTACATTTAGCCCCTTGTGGGCAATTAAGAAATAAGAAACGTTAGCATGCCGGCTGAAATGCTTAGCGGTATTTTGTCTGCCGCTACGTTCTGAGTTCAAATTCCACTGAGGTCGATTTTGTCTTTCATCCTTTCGGGGTCAATTAAATAAGTACCAGTTACACACTGGAATTGATGTAATCGATTTCATCCCTTTGTTTGACCTCTCTGTTTAGCCCCTTGTGGGCAATAAAGAAATAACTATGCAATGTTTATTTGAATTGGATAAAACTGCTGCAGCATATTGCAGTCACTTTTCTGTTAATTTTTTTTTTTGAAAGAGTTTTTGTCACTTTGAGCTTTTGACTTTGCTGTTTTGCACCAAATCAATAATTCTTAACACCAATTTATTGTATCACTTTCTAGCATCATTTGATTTATCTCATCTTAATTTATTTATTTCATTTATTTAAAACTCATCCAACTTATTTTTCTTAGTGACTTATCTAAATTCTATTTTTTATTATCAACTCACATTTGAACAAGATTGTTAGAACATGTACATCTGCAGGTTGTAACATGCGTATTTATGCACATGTGTGACTGTGTGGTAAGAAATTTGGTTCCCAACCACATGGTTTGGGGTTCAGTCTTACTGTGTAGAACTTTGGGCAAGTGCCTTTTACCATAGCCCTGGGTTAACCAAAGCCTTGTGAGTGGATAGTGGATTTGGTTGACGAAAAGTGAAAGAAGTTCATCATACATGTGGGTGTGTGTGCACACATGCAAATTCGTGTGTGTGTGTGTCATTGTATCCTTGTCTCGACTTCATGTGATAGTTGTAAATGAGTGCCACTGTCATATGAGGAGTATCATTCATTTTCAATCTTCTGTGAAAATCTGTCTGTCTTGGAAAGAGGTGAGGGTTGGCAACAGGAAAGGACATCTGGACCTGGAAAAATTCACCTTGACAAATTCTATCTGATCCATGCAAATATGGAAAAAAGGACGTTGAAATGATGATACACATGCATTCCCATGCAGTGCCACATTAAAGCACCCAGCACATGCTGTAAGGTGGTTGGCATTAGGAAGGGCACCCAGCTGTAGAAACCATGCCAAAACAGACTGGAATTTGGCGCAGCTTGCCAGCTCTGGCCAAACCGTCCGACCCATGCCAGCATGGACAACAGACATCATCATCATCATCATCGTTTAACGTCTGCTTTCCATGCTAGCATGGGTTGGACGATTTTGACTGAGGGCTGGCGAACCAGATGGCTGCACCAGGCCCCAATCTTGATCTGGCAGAGTTTCTACAGCTGGATGCCCTTCCTATCGCCAACCACTCCGAGAGTGTAGTGGGTGCTTTTTACGTGCTACCGGCACATTAAATAATACTGGTGAAGACGACACACATGGATTACACGGAAATGTATATGTACCTACACACAGGGGTTCTTAACCCCACAACACAAAAGCACCTCCCTACAGCAGCGCCCGAGGCAACAATGAAAAATGATGGTGGCAATAAAGACAACGCAATGATGACAGTACTGAAAATGATGACAAACACAAAACAAAATCACTTGACAAATTTTATTGGCATTTTGGCTCAAATTTACAATGCTGTGTTGATTTGTGTATGCATGTCTGTATATGATGTGTGTGTGTGTTAGAATACATGTGTGAATAAAATTCATAATTATTTGCACTAATTAACCTCAACTTCAGAGATGAAACAATTTACTCTATTTATGCCTAGACTATGTTTCTGCTTGATTGATGTCCAGTTTCTCATCAGGTGTCACCACAGCTTGGAAAAAATAAAAGGTTCCTGGTTCATATCCTCCAGTTTGATATAACCATTGTACACATCCAGGAATAAGCTTTATTGAGACCTGATGATATTCTGAGATTGAAGATATTGAAACATATTGGAGATGTCAATGTTGGAGGAAAATAATAAAATAAAATAAAATAAAATAGAATAAAATGAATTTTTTAGTATCTCTAAGAAAAATAGTCTTGAGAATTATAATATAAATTATATGTCATTATTTAAACCTTTAGCGTCCAGATTTATCTGTCAAATGTAATATTTAGTTATTCACAGTTCTGAATTAGGCTTGCATTATGTAAGATTCAGGATTTCTACGATGCAATTGTTTATTTTCAGAATGATGTTGGTGGATAGGTATGTGAGAGGCTGGATCTGGCCAGTTTGAACATAAAACAGGTAGAATATTTTGGCTGGACATAGCTGGTTTAAATGCTAAGGGGTTAGTAATATAAAATTATACAATAAGATACTGTTATATAATAATATTCAATAATAAAATAAATCCTAATGAAATCATAATGATAATATATATATATATTTATATTATATAGAGGGCATCTCTATACATAAATGCCACACGCTAGGAGGGACTCTTAAAGTCAAAACTACCAAAATAAATAAATGTGTTTATTTATTTTGGTAGTTTTGACTTTAAGAGTCCCTCCTAGCGTGTGGCATTTATGTATAGTAATGCCCTCTATATAATATAAATATATTTAAGAGAAAAAAATTGGTGGATTTTTCTCTTATGAGGTTTTTTACTCTAACTACTTGATAAATTCTTATAAAGATTTTGTCCTATTTTTAAATTGTATAAATATATATATAAATAATATTAGGGAGTATAACTCCAAACTTACAGGGAAAAATTCTATTTAGTATTAAATCAAATTTCCCAATATAAATATATAAAATATGAATTAGAGATAAAACCACCATTATGCAACTCAAACAGTGATAGACATAAACCAAAACATAAAAAACAAATAAAATATATTTTCATAAAACACACTTTATTTGTTATTTACGTTTTGGTTTATGTCTATCACTGTTTGAGTTGCATAATGGTAGTTTTATCTCTAATTCATATTATATATATATAATATTTTTTTCTTGGAACTGAATTTCTTAACACATAAAATTATAAATAATAGCATGCAATTATTTATAGCTTTATGTGCTTTGAGCTCGTTTCAAAAATTAATTATTTCATGATCTCTCAAATGTTTGAAGATTTTTATGAAGTCAACAATAAAACAAATTATAATAATATAATTAAGTTCTAAGAACTGTAATTTGATCAACTCATCTCAGACAACTGATATTTGTGTGTGTGTGTGTGTGTGTGTGTGTGTGGTGTGTGTGTGTGTGTGTGTGTGTGTGCGTGCGTGCGCACGCGATAGGAGCGGCTGTTATCTTTTCTACTCCTGTATATTTTTCTGCACAAATATTTCGTGTCAGTATTTTCAATATATAGCAACCACCAGATTCCTTCACATCAAAATATCAACAAAAAACGGCCGACTTGGTTAGCAGCTCTTTTTTCTAAGCAAGACTCCAGCACATCTTATACTATTAAAATTACACTAGTGTGATACAGAACAACAACTACTACAACTACTATTATTACTATTATCATTCTTCTTCTGAGTTCAAATACCGCAAAGGTTCCCTTTGCCTTTCAGTGTCGACAAAAATAAGTACCAGTCAAACACTGGGGTCAGTGTAATTGACTGGTCCCCTCCCCTGAAATTTCAGGCTTTGTACCTATAAAGGAAAGGATTATTATAATTATTACAGTTATCATTATTATCATTGACCACCACCCCTTAAACCACATTGCTACCACATTTCTGCCTAAATTACTAATCCTTATTGAGTGGTCAATTAAATAAAGTAAGTCAAGAACAGGGGGTGATATAACCAAATCCCACACCTCAAAAATTGTCGGCCTTATGTCTGAATTAGAAACATTTAATTTACTAGTCCCCTCCACCTAAATTACTGCCATTGCATTTAAATTATTATTATTATTAATTATCATTATTATTATTATTATTATTATATTCAGTTGAAATACCACTGAGGTTGGTTTTGCTTTACATACTTTTAGGGTCAGTATAAGTATCATCAATTAAGTACTGGAAGCGGGGGCGGTCAGTGTAATTGACTGACCCCTTCTTCCAAAATGTATCTATAGTAGATTATTATTATTATTGTTGTTGATCTGTCAACAGGTATTGCATATCGCTCCCATACGTTTGTTATTGTTACATAGTCAAACTAATCAGGACCTTAGGGGCTATTTTGGTGTTTGTTTAGGCCAAAGTGCCTCTCTTTTTAAAAAAAAAAAATGAAGAAAAAAAGAAAGTTGGTGAAGGAGAACTGTTCGTCCACTGAAAGGAACAGTTAGTCATTTGGAAAAATGAACAGCCATCACTCCTGGTGTGCTTATAGAGACCAGATTAGAGAGTTAAGCGGGTGTTAAGAGGAGCAATTGTCCACAACAAATGGTGTCCGAAGTCAGGACGCCATGATAGATCGTTAGCCCCTACACACATTTTTTTCTCTACTTGTTTTTTTCTGTATCTTTCTGTCGAAGAGTGTAGGCTCGAAACGTAAAAGACTTGTTCTATTTCTATTCCTGAGCGCCATACTAATACATTTGTTTGTTTGTACTCCACCTGGCTTCGTCTTTTGTTTATTTTCGTAAACTTTCCCTTTATATATATATATATATATATATATGTATGTGTGTGATATATGTTTGTCGCCCCAGCATCGCTTGACAACTGATGCTGGTGTGTTTATGTCCCTGTAACTTAGCAGTTCGGCAAAAGAGACCAATAGAATAAGTACTAGGCTTACAAAAGAATAAGTCCTTGGGTTGATTTGCTCGACTAAAGGTGGTGCTCTAGCATGGCCACAGTCAATTGAATGAAACAAATAAAAGAGTAAAGAGTAATGAAAGTGTTACTGTATTTTCTGGCAGATAAGTCAATGTAGCATATAGTCTAAGTATATATATTGTAAACACTGAAACACAGTCGTTATCTTTCCAAACCCTGCTGCATTTCACTTGGAATTTTTGTCCTCTCAAGTAGTTTTTGTGAATAAGTGAACCCAGCTTTTATTGGATGCAAATTTTGGTCTGAAAAATTTGACTTATATGCTGGAAAATACGGTAATAATAATAATGATGGGGACAATGGGAAGGATGGTTTCCCTTTGCAAATACCAATAGGGCACAGAATAGCCAGCTGGAGAAGATGTTCTCCTGGGGCTACAAGCTACAGTAACATCCACCCTTAGTGGTTAGCCACATTTAGGTGACAAATATACTTCACATTGTTGTGCAGTTACTGTTTATACCTCGTCCAGAGATTTATTATTAAGAATAATAATGATAATAATAAAAGGTAATGGATGAAAAGGAGAAGGCAAAAATCCTCTGGGACTTTGACTGCCAGACAGAGAAGGTGTTAGAACAGTGAAGGCCGGATATAGTAACCTTTAGGAAGGACAAACAAAAGTGCCTAATAATTGACGTGGTGGTACCAGGAGATCAACAGATCATTATGAAAGAAAGAGAAAAGGTTGATAAATATGGAGACCTGAGGATTGGGATCGCTAAGATGTGGCAGCTACGAGAGTCAAACATAAAGTTATCCTTATTGTCATCAGAGCATTGGGTTCAATACCACCAAACCTGAAAAGAAAACATCTGGAAACTTTAGAAATACCCTACAATCTAGACGTATTGCAAAAATCAGCATTACTTGGAACTGTATGCAAGTTTCATAAAGTACTGTCTGTCTGAGGTCCTTGTTGTGACTTGGCAAACAGTACAAACCCCTGGTAGACACAATATCTTCAATCAACATCACGATATGGGATACTGTGCGACATCTTAAATAATAATAATAATAATGATAATAATAATAATAATTAATAGTATTATGTCTTCCTGAAGGGCTGAGAATATATAGTACCAGTCATGTACTGCAGATTGAGTTACTAGAATTTCTGACTAATTTGTAGTCTTGCATCTTAACTTAGAAATCTTTGTCATTATTCCTTTTTGTACCACACACATTCCTGGAGGTTTGCAAGTAAAGGTCCTGCACCAAGTTGCACGTTTTTGCATTATAAAGCTGCTGCTTTTGCCCTTGGTCTCCAGTCATCATTTCTCATCCAAGATTATTTTTTGAAAGGAGGAGTCGAAGGGCCAACTCTGCTAGATTTCTTTAGTAGCTTTCTTGTCTTGTCTTTCACTTTTGTTAGTGTTGTTTGGACTTATTCGATGTTTTTTTCTTTCTCTCAAGTGTCCATGATGTGTTGGTAGCCAAATATCCCCTTGTTAAGGCAGCCTAAATTCTGTTGGTTGAAGTCATTAGGTTTGGAGTGCACATGACCATTACCGACGTAGATGTGACTGGAAGGTAACAGGATTAAGGAAAAAAAAAAGAAAATTTTTCAAAAAAGTATGAAAATAATATGAAGATAGGAACCGGTGTGGCTGTGTGGTAAGAAGTTTGCTTCCCAACCACATAGTTCTAGGCTCAGTCCCACTGCATGGCACCTTGGGCAAGTGTCTTTTACTATAGCCTCACAAGATTATAGTCTTGTGAGTGGATTTGGTAGATGGAAACTGAAAGAAGTCCATCATATGTGTATATATCTATGTATGTGTTTACCAGGTTTGCATGGGTCAGAGTTTATATTGAGGCAGATTTTCTACAGCTGGATGCCCTTCCTGTCACCAACCCTCACTTGTTTCCAAGCAAAGGTAAATAAGGCCCCGTGGCCAGACTTTCATGAAAGACTGGAAACAACATAGCTTGTATGGCAGTGACATCTATTGACAATCATCATGTCAAGACAATGTTACTTGCAAACGCACACACACCACACACACACACACACACAGAGAGGCTTCTTTCAGTTTCTGTCTACCAAATCCACTCACAAGGGTTTGGTCAGCCTGGGGCTGCAATAAAAGACACTTGGCTGAACCCAAGACCACAAGGTTAGGAAGCAAGTTCCTTAACCACACAGCCACACCTGCACCTATACAATGATATATAAATAAACAAATCAAATAAATGAAAAACAAAATAATGAAAGAAAAATACAAAAAAAACCCCCACATGATGACATCTTTCTTGCAAAGGATACGGTAAACGGAGGACCCAGATGTTACCAGGTGATAGCTTTATAGGATCGTCATTGCCCGGGTAGAAGTTTGGACCGTGGTGTGGGTGAGCTGGTTGCACGACTGGGTTCAGGGTCACTGTTATTGGACATTCAGGGGGTGCAGCATACACACGCATCAGTTGAGCCATGTGACCTTTGGTACTGCAGAAATATTAAGACAAAAGTGTAAATAAGTAAGAGGGGAGAGGGGAGGGTGAAGATGAGGGCAAAAGAAAAATAGAGAGAGAGAGAATGAAAGATTAGAGAAGTCTTGAAACCCATTTGGTTATGAATAAAGTAAACCCATATATATATATATTAGGGAATATAACTCCAAACTTACAGGGAAAAATTCAATTTAGTATCAAATCAAATTTCACAATATAAATATATAAATTCGATTAAATTTAAATTTAATTGTAATTCGAACTTAATTATAGCCATGAAACGTATGTAGTTTTTTACTTATTGATTATTCATTTTTATACTTTTTGTGATCTAGTTATATGTTTTATATAAAAATATATTTTATTTTTTATTTATGATTTGGTTTATGTCTATCATTGTTTGAATTGCATAATAGTGATTTTTTTCTCTAATTTATATATCATATATTATATATATATATTTATTTACACATTTAAAAAAAATAAATAAGGATAAGACTTATTTAAAATAATGATCATAAACAAGTGGCCAGTATAGGAAGAAAAACCATAGAGGTAATAATTGTTATTAAAATTATAATTAATTATAATTATATCTAAGAGATACTATATATTTACTTCGTCGTTATATTCACTGCACTGGTGTTTTGACCATATAGTATGTGGTGTTTAGATGGACAATTGAACCGGTTGTGTATATCCATACATATATATGTATGTATACGTGTGCATATGTAAGTATTTGTAGATTGTATTCAAGCGAGGTCGTTGTCAGTGCTGCTCGACTGGCTCCTGTGCAGGTTGCACATAAAAAACACCATTTGAGCATGGCCATCACCAGTACTGCCTGACTGGCCTTCATGCTGGTGGCTCGTAAAAGCACCCACTACACTCTTGGAGTGGTTGGCGTTAGGAAGGGCATCCAGCTGTAGAAACACTGCCAGATCAAACAGAAGCCTGGAACAGCCATCTGGCTTGCCAGTCCTCAGTCAAACCATCCAACCCATGCCAGCATGGAAAGCAGACGTTAAATGATGATACATATTGGTAATTATGTACTATTTTTGGTATATCTCACTGAGGAGGCAAAGTATATTTTTATACAAAGCCAGAAATCCTGATCTGGGATTATCCAGTAATTTTTGCTAGTTCATTTGTCTATTTGTCTTTTCACCTTGTATGAGTACACGATGTGGTTTTAGAGTCAGGTTTTGACTGCTATTTCGAGCATGGTGGTATCTCTTAGATTAAATATATCAGTTAAGGCGAAGAAGAATTTGTTCCTTCATTTTGAAATGCAAGAGGATTTTCTTTCTAAACTAGTATAACGCCTGGGAATAAAAAAATTTCCTATGCCGGAAGGAGGGGCAAATACATCACACCTGTAAACTAAGTATTAATTTCGTAATTCTATAATATAAAACTTTTATAATCAAATAAGGGTCTATTGGGATTTTTGACTTTTGTCTTTAAGCTGACTTTGCATAAATTGGGTGATGGTGTAAATGCTGAAATACAACAAATCAAGGGGTTAATAGAGAAGAGAAGGGATTTGAGAATCACTGCCTTAGAGACATGGAAAATAATCAGAATTAACAGAGTGGTATAAATTAATGGTTTCCTTACCGACAGGGACACGAACAAAACAGTGGCATGTCTGATGTTAACAACTTGTGGGCGTTATCCTGAATGATAAAAATGATAGTAACAATGATAATAATCATGATGATGATGATAATGGAGGAGACCCCCTTCGGTCATGAATGACCATGGGATTGCACCTAGAAAGTTACCCTCCCAAGCACAAGTCCGGGCAAGGTTGTTTATGGACAACCAGCAATTGCCCATGCATACTGGCTTCCCCTCTCCACGCCACCAGTGTTATCCAAGGGAAAGACAAAGGCTGATACAGCTTGGCACCAGTAATGTCACAATTCATTTCTACAGCTGAGTGAACTGGAGCAACGTGAAATAAAGTGTCTTGCTCAAGAACACAACATGCAGCCTGGTCCGGGAATTGAACTCACAACCTCATCTTCCAAAAGCTATCAACTACTTTCAGTGAGTCTTCTAGGGCATCTATTTCTGATGTGTTTGTAGAACCCATTGCTTCATTGCACCTATGAGGTGGTATCAAAAAGTTCTTGGACTAATTCTGTAGTGCACCAACAGATGGCAGCACATGGCTGTGTGTGTGTGATGAGAGCTAGCAGTGACTTTCATGAGACAGTGTGCCGAATTACATCGCTGTGTTTACAATGCAAATTGTGAAATTTGTGTTTTGGTGACCACGTGTATGTAGTAGTCTGCGATTTTGTCATGGAAGAGGAAGTTGGAACAGAGAGCCAATGTGAAATTTTGTGTTAATCCTTCAGCATTTGAACAGGCCATATTTGGCCAAAATATTCTGCTTCTTGTATGTTCAAACTCGATAGATCCAACATCTCACAACTACCCTACAATGGGTAGCTTTTAAAAATAAAGAAGTACATCATTGAAATCTTGAAACTGTAAGATAATGCATGATTAAATCAAAGCAATGTTAATAAATAAAGAGTAATCTGAATGCTAAAGGGTTAAACTTGGGAAGTCTGTTACAGAGACATATGAAAGTTATATTCTTTGCTAGTCTACTTGTGATTCTGCTATGTTGCTTATGCATCTATAGCTTACATTGCATACAACATGACAACATGTGAACTTTATACCTATTCCTATTCTGCATATTGAGCATGGCCATTTCTCTGAAGGCATCAGAGTCCTGCCTTTTTTCTTACTAACTAAAACCTTAATCTCTGCTAAGTTTACCTTAAGACCTCCCAATTCTTGGTTTAGCTTCGTTGACTGGAAATTCCTCTCTAATTCCCCTATGAGAACCAGATTATCAGCATATAAGAGTTCCTGTGGACAGCTAGCCTTAAACTCTACAGTGATGGCCTGTGGGACTATGACGAATAGGAGGGGACCGAGGACTGAACCTTGATGAACTTCAACCCTTGTACTAAATTCTCACTGACGTTAACTCACACTTTACTTACTGTGGCTTTATACATAACTTGTACAGTCCTCACAAGCTATTCCGCAATGCCTAGGTTCCTTAGTGCATGTGGCACCCTGTCAAATGCCTTCTCCAAGTCAACAGAGCAAGCACTAATGGTTTACTCTTAGCCAAGCTTTTCTCCTGTAGTTGCCTTATTAGGAAGATTGCATCTGGGGTACCTCTCCCAGGCATGAAAACAAACAGCATTTCAACTAGATCTACCCTGTTACAAATCAGTAGCAGCAGGATTCTCTCTGTGACCATCATAGTCTGAACTTTATATAACTGCTTCTCTCTAAAACATCTCCTTTGCCTATCTAGCAGTTTATGATGATACTACTATGTCAATCATTGGGTATGATTCCTTGCATAACTTGATTCTCTAGGTGGTAATCCTGTACCCTACCCCACAAGTTATTTTGAACATCACCATAACTACCCCTAATGGGCCTTCTCCTCTCTTCCTGTCCTTGATCATTTTATCTTCATGGTCTCACATGAAGCAATTTTTCTGTGCTTCTGGGCATGTACTGAGATAACTGTTACAGTTGAGTTGCCTATAACATCTTGATTATCCTATCACATACCTTGGCTACCTCAATTACTTTATCACTCAGCTAACAATATGCCTATTCTACCCCTAGTGTCACTGTTACTCCTCCAGAACAATTTGTATATCTGTCTTTTACCCATGATGAGTTTGGTTGGGCATCCTTTCCCTCTTACCTCTTGCACACAACACACACATTCTCTCATTTCCACAATCTTACCAGACATACTTTTCATTGTGCTCATCTTTATGGTTGCAACCTTAAAGTTTTGAAATCCACAGGAAGTGGGGTGGGATATCAGTTAGAAGGCAATTTGATGGATGGTTCACACTAGAAATAGCAGAGATGATGTAGGTCTCAAAAGAAATTTTTATTTATCATCAAAATATATGAAGAAACAGTTGAGATGCATGAAATATCCATGTCCAACCAACATTTCATATTTTTTTTTCACAGTGCTTTTTATTTTTTTAAATCAAGGCTGTACTTGATCAAAGTTAACCCGGGGCTTAAAATATGGAGATCTATCACAGAAGTATATTTACCTTCACGTTACTGGAACTGGACATTTTAACTAGTTTGTCTGGGCCGCTGCTGAAGAATCTGTGGCCTCGTGGGCATTCATATTCAACACCAATGTATACACGAACATTCACTTCACCAGACTCTGAAAGCAACGACAAAAAACTTTTATACATACATATACAATAAAATTCAATGACTGGCATCCAAGCTAGCGGGGTGCAAAGAGCACCATACGAGTGTGATTGTTGACAGAGCAGCTAACCGGCTTCCATGCCAGAGCCACATAAAAGGCACCATTTGAGTGTGATCGTTACCAGCGTCACCTTACTGGCACTTGTGCCTGTGCTAGTAGGGTGCCAAGAGCACCAGCCGAGCGTGATTGTTGCCAGAGCAGCCATCTGGCTTCCGTGCCGGTGGCACGTAAAGGGCACCATTTGAGTGTGATCGTTACCAACGTCACCTTACTGGCACCTGTGCTGGTGGCATGTGTAAAAAGATTCGAGCGAGGTAGTTGCCAGTACTGCCTGACTGGCAATGATCGTAGCCGTTTGCCAGCCCCCTCTGGCCCCAGTGCCGGTGACACGTAAAAAGCACCCACAACACTCTCGGAGTGGTTGGCGTTAGGAAGGGCATTCAGCTGTAGAAACTCTGCCAGATCAAGTAAGGTAATGTTTCCCTGTAACCAAACATGCTTTTATGGAAGACTGTAAACAAAGGACACCTCTTGTATAAAAGGTGACACTCATTTACAATTATCACAAGGTGCCAAGGAAAAGAAATAGTATTGCATACCCACATGCATGTGTGTGTGTCTTTCTCTCTCAAAAAACCAGATGTGAGAAACAAATTGTTCAACTATTTCCATACTGGTTACAACTGTTTCATAATTAACTCAGGTTCTCAAAATAATTCTGAAATGTCACTTATAGGTGAAAGAGTGGCTGTGTGGTAAGTAGCTTGCTTACGAACCACATGATTCCAGGTTCAGTCCCACTGCATGGCACCTTGGGTAAGTGTCTTCTACTATAGCCTTGGGCCGACCAAAGCCTTGTGAGTGGATTTGGTAGATGGAAACTGAAATAAGCCTGAGCACCGCCTGACTGGTGTCCATGTCAGTGACACGTAAAAGCACCAACCGATCGTGGCCGTATGCCAGCCTCCTCTGGCCCTCGTGCCAGCGGCACATAAAAGCTCCACTACACTATTGGAGTGGTTGGCGCTAGGAAGGGAATCCAGCTGTAGAAACACTGCCAGATCAGACTGGAGCCTTGCACAGCCTCATGGCCTCCCAGACCCTGATCGAACCATCCAACACATGCTAGCATGGAAAATGGACGTTAAATGATGATGATGATGATATATATATATATATATATGTATGTATGTATATGTGTGTATGTTTGTTCCCACCAATATCGCTTGACAACCGATGCTGGTGTGCTTACATCCCTGTAACTTAGCAGTTTGGCAAAAGAGCCCGGTAGAATAAGTACCAGGCTTACAAGGAATGAGTCGTGGGGTCGATTAGCTCGACTAAAGGCGGTGCTCCAGCATGGTCACAGTCAAAGGACTGAAACAAGTACAAGAGTAAAAGAGTTACCTTTTTGAATCCTTTTTTGTTTGGTCTTTTTGTTTGCTTCTCCCAGACCAGGCCATTTGTCTTTCTCCATACGCAGCGAGATATCCCAGGGCAATAGGAAATTACTGCCGTGGAAAAAACCAGGAAGGTCCAAACCTAAGACAGATATAGGTACAGAGGGGCTTTTTATTGCAATAAATTTAGTCAGGGATCATATATTGAAACAGGTACAGAAATAGATACATATATTATAACCTTGGATCGTAGAATGACCCGTATTGCTTGGAGAGACCTATTGAGTCAAGTACGTTAACACCAACATCAAAATGAAAATCAAATGGAAATTGCAGTTAAGATACCCGTACCGGTGACACGTTAAAAGCACCATCCGATCGTGGCCGTTTGCCAGCCTCCACTGGCCCCTGTGCTGGTGGCACGTAAAAAGCACCCACTACACTCACAGAGTGGTTGGCGTTAGGAAGGGCATCCAGCTGTAGAAACACTGCCAGATCAGACTGGAGCCTGGCGCAGCCTCCTGGCTTCCCAGACTCTGGTCGAACCGTCCAACCCATGCTAGCATGGAAAACAGACGTTAAACGATGATGATGATTATAGTTGGTAGTTAATTGAAGGTTTGATACACTTCAACATTGCAAAAAGTGTGGAAGAAAATTAATGACAAGAAGTAAATTATCATAAAAGAAAAAATATTTTGTTTCCAAAACCTTCTGGATTTGGTAAATGGAAACTGAAGCCATGTGTGTGTGTGTGTTTGTTTACATTTATGCTTCTCTGAAAACTGCTCAGGTATGGGCGGTGATGTTGCTGTCAGTACCCCTGTCGATGGGTCATCCATTGGCTTTGCATCTCCAACGACATGTGGAATAAGATATCCCTTACTTGCAAAGCTGTTGTTTGCAACAGAAAGGGCACCCAGCTGTAAAACAATGCCTCAGCTATAAATTCATGAAACCCAAATGCCTGTGAGGGTGTTTGTTCTTATATTGGTTTAAGTCATTAGTGCTGGGTATTTTGTCAATCAGATCAACCCCGGTATTTAATCCAATTTAGGACTTGTTTTATCCATCTCTGTAAAACCACTAAGTTACCAAACATAACTAGTTTTTAAGTGGTGTCAACTAAAACACAAATATGGACACACACACACACATATACACGATAGGCTTCTTTCAGTTTCCTTCTGCCAAATCCACACGCAAGGTTTTGGTTAACCCAGGGCTATAGCAGAAGACTATAGTACAAGGTACATACAGTGGAAATGAACCAAGTTTGGGAGGTGAAATTTTATTTTTCATATATATATATATATCTCAGGGCTATAGTAAGAGACACTTGCCCAGGATGCTGGCTGTGCAGTGGGACTGAACCCAAAGCCATGTGCAAACTTCTTAAGTGCATAGCCAAAGATCTTTCAGTATAACACACACACATATGTAGAACAATTGTACTTACATACACACATGTATTTGTGCACACACACACACAGCAAGAAATAAATATAAATAAAAAGTGATAGTATAACCAAAAAGAAAAAAATTAGTAATTGGTTTCCTCACCTTGAGAGTGGACATAGGAGCTGGTCTTGCCCAGGGCACACAGTGACCATGATGAAAACTTAGGCAACAGTCCAGATGGAGAGTCTGAGTTAATCATATCAGGTAGATATTCTGTTGTTGAATGTTGACGGTCAAATACTCGCTCGACTTCTACAGAGGAAAGACAAAGTAGTAAAACAATACATGAAAGTTAAAAAGTCATCTAAATATCCATCTATCTTCTTTGCTCATTAATCTTGTAGATCTTAGGCACCTCCTCTGCAGGGCCCTATCAAAAGCAACCATAGTCATCTTCACCCACTATTCCTGAAAAGGTCATGCAGGGATATAGGGTAAAGTGGGTAGAGATCTAAAGCATCTTCTTCACAGGGCCCTATCAAAAGCAACTGTCATCATCTTCACCCACTATTCCTGAAAGGGTCATGCAGGGGTATAGATCTCAAGCACCTCCTCCAGAGGGCCCTATAAAAAGCAACCATCCTCATCTTCACCGACTATTCATGGAAGGATCATGTGGGGGGTATAGATCTCAAGCACCTCCTCCACAGGGCCCTATCAAAAGCAACTTCAGATTGGATTCTCAAACTGAGATTATGGATATTATCCAAACTTCTCTAATTCTTGGTCTAACCCTAGGTCTCCTGCAGGTTGGTTTGGCTGAAGAATGTATTTTGTGAGTCTTTCTTGTGACATTCTAATTACAAGACTCTAATAGCAGAGCTCTGACCTCTCAATGTGGAGAAGTAGCATCTCATCCCTGATCTCCAAGCCATGCATCCTGTTAAGTAAAGTTAATCCAAAGATCCTTCAGGAAAACTTAAATTTCAGCTGCATATATTTGGGATTATACTCTTTTGGTCATTACCCAACATTTATGATCCCAGGTGAGGACAGGCATAAAAAAAACCAAATTGAAGATACCGAGTTTTAATTTTTTGTCAAACTCTCCTCTTCTGAGAATTGAGTGCTGGAACAGGCAGAATATTGAGCAGGCATCTGTAAGTCTAACATCCTGTCTAGTTCCCTGATTGCCAGCTACACTAGAAGATTAAAAGGTTTCAGAAAACTACTTATATAGTAGCTACCCTGTCTAGGGTTGTAGGTGTGTAGCCTTGGTCAGAAGGCGGAAGGCCTATAGCAATGTCAGTCATCATCATCATTGTTTAATGTTTGTTTTCCATGCTGGCATAGGTTGGACGGTTCAACTGGGGACTAGGAAGCCAGGAGGCTGCACTAGGCTCCTATCTGATTCTGGCAGTATTTCTACAGCTAGATGCCCTTCCTAATGTCAACTACTCCGAGAGCATAGTAGGTGCTTTTTACAAGCCACCGGCACAGGAGCCAGAGGGGGCTGGCACTGACCACGTTCGGATGGTGCTTTTTACGTGCCACCAGCACAAGAGCCAGTCAAATGATAAATTTTTGAACGAAAACATTTCTCTCATAAGTGAACAAGTCAGTAATGGATATTGGCTACAAACCTGCAAGGAAAAGGTTCTAACAACCTTATAAAGTGTTGTGCAAATTCTACAAAAGCTTTCAGCAAACACCATCAAATAACATTCACAAAGAATCCGGAAAAACTTAGGACTTAACTGGAAATATAACCATGGTCTCAAATAATAACAACAGAGACAAGATGTACAATCAAGATCTCCCATACATCATAAGTCTGTATAGAATACATTAGTGGTATAGCCCAGCGTTGCTCGGGCTTGTTTACTTTTCGACCCTTTAGAATTGGAATTTTTGAAAAGTAAAAATTTTGCATTATGTAGCTTGTTATTCTCTTTAAGTAAGCATTTTTCTGGTTGAAATACACCGAAAAATGGCGACACAGCAGTCAAAAAAATCGTAAGAAATAGGGTTTTTCATAGAAAAAAAGCACCGTTTTGATGTAAATAATTTTTGGTTTTAACATGGTCCGATTTGAATTTTTTCTTCTACGAAAGAAAGAGCAAGCCTTCTTCTATCATACTCTCAATTTTGGTCAACTTGCGTCGCAGGGTCTCAGAGGAGATAGTGTTAGTTGAAGGCTACCAAAACCTGTCATACACAGACAACTTCAGCTTTGTATATATATAGATTTAGAAATAAAGGTTTCACACACAAAATATCTAAAAATGAAGCATTGACCACACTTTTATAAAACCAAAAGATTATAGAGACACATCAGCCACAGTCCGATGACTGAAACCAATAAAAGAATGAAAACACAAACAATACATTAGATCCACTGTGGACTTTCTGGTTCATACTTCATCTTACATAGGATCTCAATCTCCAGATAACAAACCAGGATACATTACAAAGAACAGGAAACCCACTCACTATGTATTATAAAATGTTGTGATTTTCTCATGCAATAGGGGTTGTTTAAAAATGGCAAGAAAAAGTTGTTTTTTTTTCATTTTTATTTACCTGGCTGTGTTAAACGGATCTCTTGTGGGTGGCTGTTGCTGGCTTCAGCAAGACTCTCTGTATTCATATTAGTGGATGCAAAAAGATCACTGCTTCCTGACTGACCTGCAGCAGACAAAATAAACATCTTATTACATATACATGTGCATACATATGTTACACACACACACACACAGACACACATATATACACACTATCTTTCTCTAACTTTACTCGTTACTTGTTTCAGTCATTTGACTGCGGCCATGCTGGAGCACCGCCTTTAGTCGAGCAAATCGACCCCAGGACTTATTCTTTGTAAGCCTAGTACTTTTTCTTTCGTTCTCTTTTGCCGAACTGCTAAGTTACAGGGACGTAAACACACCAGCATCGGTTGTCAAGTGATGTTGCAGGGCAAAAATACAGACACACACACACACATGTATATATATATATATATATATATATACACATATATACAACGGGCTTCTTTCAGTTTCCGTCTACCAAATTCACTCACAAGGCTTTGGTCGGCCCGAGGCTATAGTAGAAGACACTTGCCGAAGGTGCCATACAGTGGGACTGAACCTGGAACCATGTGGTTGGTAAGCAAGCTACTTACCACACAGCCACTCCTGCACCTATTGAAATTTTGAAGATACAAAATAATGCACGATTAACTGGAAACAATGGGAATAAGTATTACATTTAACAGAGTAATCTGAATGCTAAAGGACCAGGGAGCAAAAACATGATACAAAAGTGTGACAAATACAGTGACCTGTTTCAGATGTGATGAGGCTAGAACCTTACCAAGACTTAGTGCTAAGCTGAGGTTTCCAATTCCGTGTGTGATGTCGCTTTTAGAACCTTCTCGAAGATTGACGTTGCTGGGTTTGACAAGAGGAGATGGTTGAAAGCTGTCGGTCCCTGGTTTAAACACCGGTAGATCAACATGTTGCAAACTGCAACAGCAGCTTTTCTCCATACTGTCATAGAATTCAAAATTTGCTGCCTGACAATGAAATTAAAAGAAAATATTCCAAGTCAATACATTTGTATTCAACCTGCTGTTCTTGAGGAGACCTATTGAGTCAAGTACGTTAACATCAACATCAAAATGAAAATCAAATGGAAATTGTAGTTAAGATACCTGTGCTGGTGACACGTTAAAAGCACCGTCCGAATGTGGCAGATGCCAGCACCGCCTGACTAGCGTCCGTATCGGTGACATGTAAAAGCACCAACCGATCGTGGCCATTTGCTAGCATCCTCTGGCCCCTGTGCCGGTGGCACGTAAAAAGCACCCACTACACTCACGGAGTGGTAGGCGTTAGGAAGGGCATCCTGCTGTAGAAACACTGCCAGATCAGATTGGTGCAGCCTCCTGGCTTCCTAGACCTCGGTCGAACCATCAAACCCATGCTAGCATGGAAAACGGACATTAAACAATGATAATGGTGAAGGTATTGTTACCTACGAGCAGGTAATCAAAGTTTAAGACTATGCATGTGTGTGTGAAGGTGCATGGCTTAGTGGTTAGAGTGTTGAGCATACAATCATGGTTGGGAAGCAAGCTCCTTTCCACACAGCGACACTTGTGCCTCCAAATAATAAACATTTTTTTAACTGCCAGACTGGTTCCTGTGTCAGTGGCACATAAAAAGCACCATTTGTGTGTGGTTGATACCAATGCCACCTGACTGGCTCCCATACCAGTGGAATGTAAAAAACACCATTTGAGCATGGTTGATGCCAGTGCCGCCTGACTGGCCCCCATGCCAGTGGCATGTAAAAAGCACCCACTACACTCTGGAGTGGCCTGCATTAGGAAGGGCATCCAGCTGCAGAAACCTTGCTAGATCAGATTGGAGCCTGCATCTGTTTTGGCATAGTTTTTAATGGCTGGATGCCTTTCCTAACACCAAGCACTCCCCAGAGTGGACCGAATACATTTTTCATGGCACCAGCACAGATGAGGTCATTTTGGCATGGTTTTTACAGCTAGATGCCCGTTCAAATGCCAACAACTTCACAGTGTGGACTGGATGCGATTTATGTGGAATCAGCACTTGCAAGGTGACCAAGTAACTTACCAGACAAAGAATCTTTGAGCAGGGATGAGGCACTGGTGAGGGTGATGGAATGTTATAGTGTGACAGAGAGTGACAGAAAGATAAGGAATGAAACATAAGATCAGTAAAAGTTACCTCATGGTTGAAGGGGTCTTCTTTGTCAGCCTGTTTCCGTCCACAGTTGCAGGCAGCTTTTGTCTTCAGCTGGCTAGAGTGATACATGACAGGGAGGTGCTTGTTCTCCTCAGTTTCAATGGCATCGGGAAGTCGATGTAACTGACAAAACAAGGTCAAAGGTCAATAAACGGCTGAAAGTGGGAGGAGAGAGAAAGAGAGAGACTTACCAGCCGTGTTATGCAAACACCACCGAATAACATTCACAAAGAATCCAGAAAAATATAGGAGTTAAATGGAAATATAACCATGATCTCAAATAATAACAACAGAGACAAGATGTACAATCAAGATCTTCCATAAATCAACATGGTTCAGACTGCCCTTGTGTCTATAGTAAAAACTTCTACTTTTAAAGAGAACTAAATTAAAACTTCCTATTGAAGCATATATACAGAGTAATTTTGAAGGCACATGGCACAGGGGTTAGAGCATAGGGCACACAGTCACGAGGTGATAAGTTTGATTCCTGGAGTGGGCTGTGTTGTGTTCTTGAGCAAGACACTTTATTTCATGCTACTCCAGTTCACTCAGCTGTAGAAATGAGTTGTGACATCACTGGCGCCAAGCTGTATCGGCCTTTGCTTTTCCCTTGGATATCATCAGTGGCATGGAGAGACGAGAGGCTGGTATGCATGGGCGGTTGTCCATAAACAACCTTGCCCAGACTTTGTGCCTCGGAAGGGAACTTTCTAGGTGCAATTCCATGGTCATTCATGACCAAAGGGGTTTTTTAACCTGTTTACAGGGTTACGGTTAGGGTTAACAGAGGCAATACTAAAAAGAAACATATACGTGAGAGTTGCAATGAATATGGTTGTGAAAATACAGATGTAACATGAAATTGCCATGCAATGAAAAAACACTTGAGTATTAATAATTGAGTATTCTACCAGGCGTATATTGGATAGATATTAACCCTTAGTAGGTTGGATTCACAACCTCTAACTTTCTTGGAATATCTGAGACTCCTTTCGGTCACAAGACAGACCATGGAATTGCACCTAGAAAGTTTCCCGGACAAGTTCGGGCAAGGTTGTTTATGGAAGACTAGCAGTCGCCCATGCATACCGGCCTCCCATCTCCACGCCACCAGTGTTATCCAAGGGAAAGGCAAAGGGGATGATACAGCTTGGCACCTGTGATGTTGCAACTTATTTCTACAGCTGAGTAGAATATATATGTGTGTGTGTGTGTGTGTATGTGTGTTAGCTCAAGTACTCACAAGCATGTTCTCTGTACTGTTCATTTTGAATTACTGTGTGTGTGTGTGTGTGTGTAAGTAAGAAAGAAAGATGACAAAGGAATAAATGATTATTATATTATGAAATTCATTAGCTTACAGTTGTTTCTGCTCTAATATGGACTGATAATTGAGTGCCTGAACGATACCCTATATAACTTCATTGGAGCCTTCGATACGAAGTGTAATGTAACTGCATATGTGCCGTTGAATTTTTTTGTTTTCTTTCTTTGGCCATATTGCTGTTTTTTTCCTTTCCAATGAAGAGCTATGTATGAAACATCAAGAACTCCCGCTTGGTTACCGAACAACAACTATGTTGGCATGATTCCTAATCGAACTTTGCTCTCCAGCATCAAAAAGGTCACTGTGACATAGTCAGGTCAATGATAAAATTCCCAATTGCAAGTCAGGGGTGCGTCTTACAATATAGTCAAGTATATGTGGTGTATAGAAACATTATATATATGAAATTAGAAAAAACTCCTCACCGGGTTCACACAGTGCTGTCCGGTTAGACTGATCTCTTCACACAACTGCCTCCCACTCTTCCACCACTTCTCGCAAGCCTCTTCCAACTGACACAGGTATTTCTTATATGCAGCACCTCGAGCATACTGAGCAAAAACCCTCTTGGCTTGGTTGAACTGAAATGGAAAAAGGAAGGAAGAATAACAAAAAGTTTGGAGATGATGGCTGAGAGAGAGAGATCTGGGGTAATACTGCAGTTAGGATGGTGTCAGCTTTGAAATAGTAATATAGGAAGCAAACTGGCAGTTATTTCAGTTCTATATTTAAGAGATGAGGAATTATGTACATTGTTTACGTTTGATGGATATTTGTCCTCATCTTGTTTGTTGCTAACACAATGTTTCGGCTGATATACCCTCCAGCTTTCATCAGGTGTCTTGGGGGAAATTTCGAACCTGGGTTCTCATTCCTAATGTATTTTTCGATATTATTATTATTATTATTCATATACCCATGGGCATATGGCATAGTGGTTAAGAGTGCGGGCTACTAACCCCAAGATTCCGAGTTTGATTCCAGGCATCAAATTCTTGGGAGGGGGGGGGACTTTAGCAGAGTTCACTCCATTGCAAGCATTTGGTGGGGCCAAATCTTTGGTGTAATATCAACCTCCTACCTTCTGACCTGTCCTTGAGCCTCTTTAAAGAGTTATGGGTGCTGCCCATCCCTCTGAACTAAGCACTAAGAAAAATTATTCGAGCTGTAACTAACTAAATACCACAAGATCCAGTCCATTTCAGTCATGTGAAAGCAAAACTTTGAAGGGTTTTAGTGAAACAGGTTGACTCCAATACTTATTTTTGCTTCAAGCCTGGTATTTGGTCAGTAAGTTCTCTTTTGCTGAATTACTGATTAAGAATTTTGAGAGCTATGCATTGGAATGCAAGTTTCTGATATGACTTCCCATGCTAGATAAGTCAAATGATAACAGTTAGACAAATATAGGCTACCTCTGCATAGAGCCAATATCTCTACATAGAAAAAGAGCAGAGTTACAGGAGGTTTGATGGCAGTTCAAAACCAACAAGACCTGGGAGAGGAAGGTCTTTCATCAGAGAGGGATGGATAGGCTAGAATAAAAAAAACAGTGGAGAAAAGTTGTCAGGGGTATAAACTCCATAGGGAATAAAAGGCTTAAGTAAGGTATAAAGTGAGAACTGTGATAGATTTGGAGTAGAACTAGTTTGAGCAGTGTTTAACCTTTTAGCATTTAGATTACTCTGTCAAAATATAATGCTTGTTATTCATGCATTATCTCATAGCTTTGATATTTTGATGATGTGATTGACTATATTTAAAACGATATCATATGGTAAGTGTGAGAGGCCACATCTGGCTGGATTGAAAACAAAACAGGTACAGTATATTGGCTAAATATGGCCAATTTAGATGCTGAAGTCATCATCATCATCATTATTTAGCATCTGCTTTCCATGCTAGCATGGATTGGACGATTTGACTGAGGACTGGCGAACCAGATGGCTGCACCAGACTCCAATCTGATCTGGCAGAGTTTCTACAGCTGGATGCCCTTCCTAACGCCAACCACTTCAAGAGTGTAGTGGGTGCTTTTACGTGTCACCGGCACGAGGGCCAGTCAGGCAGTACTGGCAACGACCACGCTCAAATGGCGCTTTTTATGTGCCACCTGCACAGGAGCCAGTCCAGCGACACTGGCTACGACCTCGCTCAGATTACTCTGTCAAATATAATGCTTGTTATTCATGTTGTTTTGAATTAATTATGTATTATCTCATAGCTTTGATGTTTTGATGATGTGATTAATTATTTTTAAAACGATATCATAGGCACAGGAGTGGCTGTGTGATAAGTAGCTTGCTTACCAACCACATGGTTCCGAGTTCAGTCCCACTGCGTGGCACCTTGGGAAAGTGTCTTCAATTATAGCCTCGGGCCAACCAAAGCCTTGTGAGTGAATTTGGTAGAAGGAAACTGAAAGAAGCCCGTCGTATATGTGTGTGTGTGTGTGTGTGTCTGTTTGTCCTCCCACCATCGCTTGACAACCAATGTTGGTGTGTTCACATCCCCGTAACTTAGCAGTTTGGCAAAAGAGACCGATAGAATAAGTACTAGGCTTGCAAGAAATAAGGTCCTGGGGGTCGAGTTGTTCGACTAAAGGCGGTGCTCCAGCATGGCCACAGTCAAATGACTGAAGCAAGTAAAAGCATAAAAGAAAATAAAAGAATATGGTAAGTTGGAGAGGCCACATCTGGCTGGATTGAACACAAAACAGGTACAATATGTATGGCCGATTTAAATGCTGAAGTCATACCAAATATATTTTTGCTTCAGACTTACTTCTCCATCTGATAAATGTACAAAATCTATAAAGAAATCGTTGATAACAAACTCACCTTGGAGAGATGGTAGCTATTTGTGTAGTGGGTTGGTAGGCCTTCTTGGTATGCAGTCTCTGCAACAGGCAGTACTTTGTTACAACGACTGTGGAGGAAAACAACAACAAATTATATAAGATTAGCAACAACAAAATGATTACAACAAAATTAACAACATATGAAACGCTGTATTCGTTTATTCTGTTACTGGTTTCAATCATTGGACAGCAACCATGCAGTGCTACCTCCTTAAAGGGATTAGTTAAATGTAGTGCTTATTTTACAAGACCCTTTGTCACATTGTTGACTTATGGGGAAGTAAACAAAACAAGACTGGCCATCATCAAGTAGGGTGTGGGACAAACACAAAGACACATAGAACACACAACAGGCTTCCATGGCATTTCTTATTTCTTTATTGCCCACAAGGGGCTAAACATAGAGGGGACAAACAAGGACAGACAAAGGGATTAAGTTGATTACATTGACTCCAGTGCATAACTGGTACTTAATTTATTGACCCCGAAAGGATGAAAGGCAAAGTCGACCTCGGAGGAATTTGAACTCAGAACGTAAAGGCAGACAAAATACCGCTAAGCATTTCGGCCGGCGTGCTAATGTTTCTGCCAGCTGGTCGCTTTACCACAAGCTTCTTACCACATAGCCATCTTAAATAAGAGCGTATAAATATTGGGTTAAAAGCCCTTGGGACAGAAAAAGCACATGCATGTGTGAGTGCACATGTGTATTACTGTCCTTGCCATGACATCATGTGATAGTTTTAAACAAGAGCGACCACAATGTAAGTGGTGCCTTTTGTTTTCAGTCTTCTGTGTAAACATGTTTGGCCATAGGGAAACACTGAATTGCTTGCTAACAGATAGGAGTTGTTGAGAAGAAAGGCATAGAAAATTCACCTCAACAAATTCCATCTGATCCATGCAAACATGGAAAAATGTATGTTAAAGCAATGATGATGACGGTGAACAACAAAGAAAAAAATGATCGGGAAGAAAAAGAGAAAGGTAAGATGGAGAGGTAGGGGGAAATCTGAAAAAAAAAAAAAGATTTTTTAAAAATAAATAAAGTAATAATATTTCTCCTTACTTCTCTGAAAATCTAATGTCTACATCAAGCTTGGTCCTCATCTTATTGAAGAAGCTTTGAGCTTTGGTATCTGACAGTTCATTAAAATATAATTGGTAAAGCTTTGATGCCAAGGTAAACCAAGTGCTAGCTGTGGCCATCTGAAGAGAAGGAGATAAAAGAACAAAGAGATTATTTGTTGTGGGGCTATAATGGTTTAAAAGAAAAAAAAATCTGAAGTATAGGCATACTTTAACATGCATTATTTCGAATTAAATCTTTATATTTTTTAAAATGTATTTTCGTTTTACGCCATTTCTTGGAACGAACTGTCAACTAAGTTGAGGTATGCCTGAATTTAGAAATTTAGTTTGACACCTGTTTCTGTCTTCATTTCTAATCTTTCTCTCTCTCCAGCTGGGTAACCTAGTACTTCCTCTTCAGCAAGACACCTATATCTGTCTCACTATAACCTTTTCATCATCACCTCCTTCAATACCTCCTCCTTAAAAGTTTTTGTCTTGCAAGTACTTGGAGACCCAGTCGGTGCTGGTGCCACTTAAAAGCACCCAGTCCTCACTGTAAAGTAGTTGGTGTTTGGAAGGGCATCCAGCTGTAAAAACCTTGCCAAAACTGACCTTGCCTGTGGTTGTGCCATATAAAAAGTACTAAGTCCACTCTGCTGAGTGGTTGGTGTTAGAAGGGCATGGCACTGTAAAAAATCTTGCCAAAACAGTCACAGGAGTCTGGTGCAGGCTTTGGCCTGGCCAGCTCTTGTGGTACCGTCCCACCCATGCTAGCATGGACGTTAAATGATGATGATATTAACTGTGCTTGTGCCATGAAAAACGCACCCAGTACACAGTATAAAGTGGTCAGCATCAGGAAGGGCATCCAGCCATAGAAACCATGCCATAACAGATAACTGGAGCAGCTCTCCTGCTTACCAGTGCCCACTGAACCATCCAACCCATGCCAGCATGGAAATCAGAAAATAAATGATGATAATGAGTTCCGAAGCATATCTGGTTTTTTTTTAACACTATGTCAAAAAAAGGATATTTTCAGGACAAAAACTGCAGCTTCAGGCTTTTCAACAATAAGCATATGCAAAGTTTGTCACTTAGATAAAGATTTTATTCTAAAGCTGCATCTATTGCAGAGTTCAATTTTATTCAGCCTCGTCAATGTCATTACAAATCAGTGTATTGTTTATACAACGTATACTTCAGACTGGCTGATTTGACCTGGTTTCCAAAGTGGCACTGACAAGCTGCAAAAGCAGTGAAATACTATATCTGCTACTTGTCTTCACTTCTGGAGTGATTTCATTTTTGCCTAAGTCTGAAGTATACTGTGTTTTACATTACACTATGTATATAAAGAGATTTTTTTCTGGGGAGGAAAAAAACTGTAACTTCTCACTTTTCAATGAAACACACACACACACAAAGTATGTCATAGATAAAGATAAACTTGCTTGAATGGTAGAACTTAAATTAGAGCTTGGGCCGGTTTCCTGGTTTCTCTGGCATATAAATTCCACACTGGACATGATACTGGTTTAAAAATAACCCTTGGAGGGAAAAAAAGTCAAAGTATCTAAACTTGTATGATGACAACAACATACAATTCTCACAAGTCAGAGCAAAGTTTCTAAAATGGGTGAAGAAACTGAAAAAAACTGCTTTGGTCCAATGATAGAATGTCTGTCATGTTTACAGAAGAAATGGGTTCAAGTCCTACTGGCAGCTTTGAATTTTCCATCTAAGGGTCTTTTTCACTTAATATTTATACACTATTTTCTTATAGCACCCAGCACACACTGTAAGGAGGTTGGCATGAGGAAGGGCATCCAGCCATAGAAACTGAGCCAAACCAGACTGGAAGCTGATGTAGCTCTCGCATTTGTCAGTTCTGGTCAAATCATCCAACCCATGTCAGCATTAAAAACCATTTATTTCACGTCTAGTCTTCCATGCTTGCATGGGTCAGATGGAATTTTACTGTGGCAAATTTTCTATGACTGGACACGCTTCCTGTTGACATCCCACATTTGTTTCTCCAAAGGCCGGACTGGAAATGAACACCATTGCTCGTATGACGTCAAGACATTTGCATACATACACACACATACAAATGTATATACATAAAATCACCTCCCTCCGACAAGTCATCCTGATGAGACATCTGCGTTGGCTGGGTCATGCCCTCCGTTGTCAACCAGGAGAATTCATCTACGAAGTAATTGCCCCAGCTCCCCTTCAGGGTTTGCGAAAGCGATGTGGTGGACAATGAAAAACCTGGCTGATGACAGTCAAGGCTGATCCAACCTAGGCCCCCATGTCTACGGTGTTCGCCGCTGGAATAAGGAGTGGTTGGAGATCACGCATTCGTTAGCATCAAATTGCCAGGTCAGGTCGGCGTTTGTGAGAGATGCAGCATTGAGGATGAATGAAGCCAGCTCAGCCCACCCCGGGTGAATGCTGCTCAAATCAAGTCATATACATGATGGGCTTCTTTCAGTTTCTGCTGAACAAATCTTTGTCTTGAAAATTACTTGCTGACCCTACCAGTACTGGTGCCATATAAAAAGCATGCAATCAACACTGTAGAGTAAGTGGTTGGCATTTGAAGGGGCAACCTGCTGTAAAAACCATGCCGAAACAGACAGCAAAGCCTGGTACAATCTTCTACATAACCAGCTTCTGTCAAACTGTCCAACCCATATCAGCATGGAAAGCAGCTGTTAAATAATGATGATGAAATCTGCTCACAAAGTCCTGGTCGGCCTGGGGCTACAGTACAAGAAACTTGTCTATGGTACAAAGCAGTGGAACTAAACCCAAGTCTGCATGATTAAGAAGCAAGCTTATTTCTTTATTGCCCACAAGGAGCTAAACATAGAGGGGACAAACAAGGACAGACAAAGGGATTAAGTCAATTACATCGACCCTAGTGCGTAACCGGTACTTGATTTATCGACCCCGAAAGGATGAAAGGCAAAGTTAACCTCAAAAGCATGAAAGGCAAAGTCAACCCCAAAACCCTGAAAGGCAAAGTCGACCCCAAAAGGATGAAAGGCAAAGTCGACCTCTTAACACACAGCCACTCCTGCACCTATAGTTAAAAATATTTAAATGAACTTAAGCCGAAGCTGTAAACTTGTAGATCTGTCCAACCCACTGTCAAGATAAGCATTAACCATTTGGGGCAGTAGGAAATAAAGTAAACAATAAACCAATAGAAATAAGCTAAAACATGATGTAAATCTGTGCACCCACCTCGAACAATGCTGGCACTTGCCTTTTACCGACATTGTCATCAAAACCTTTATTGAATGCCAGCTCAATATGAGGCCAAAGGAAGTCGTGAAAGCTGTTATCAGACGATGAACATTTATTGAGAGATGTGGTATGGCTGAGGTTGTCAGTACGACCGGGACTACCTTGGTTGGTGCGACGACTCGTTTGATAGCTTTTACCTTTCATGGGTTCTGAGAAAAAAGGAAAGAAAAAATAAAAAATGATGAAGCTTAAAAATAATACATTGGAAATCAGACACATTCACTCAAAATTTCATTATCCTTAATGGCACTTATTCTATTGGTCCCTCTTATTAAACTGCTAGGTTATTGGGATGTAAGCAGACCGACATTGGTTGTCAAGCGGTGGTATGGAACACACACAATGAGTTTTCCATTTTCCATGCCTGCACAAGTCAGACAGAATCTGGTGAGGCAGATCTTCTGTGGTTAGACAGATTTTCACACAAGACAGGAAACAAATGACACCACTTGCATGACGGTGATGCTTGTTTACAACTATTGCGTACGATCAGGGAGACACAAACACATACATACATATGTAAGTTTGTGTTTCTGTGTGTCTCGCACACATAACCTGAAAACTGGTGTTGGTTTGTTTACAACCCTATGACTTAGTTTCACAAAAAGATTGCCACCTGAGGTTGCCTCTGATTCTGTATTACAAACTGCTCATTTTAAAGTGATCTAAATTAAAAATTTCCATCACATTGTATGCTAATTTATGCTCCAAACATCAGCATAAACCTATTGTTACCATATTTATGCAGGCAGACACTGTCTTTGTTTCAGCTGATTTTGAAAATAATGAAAAATTTGGTAAAATAACTGCCATTACAAATGTTTGGTTTAGAACAAAATTTAAGATAAAATTTTGATGTGGCTGTGTGGTAAAGTAGCTTGCTTACGAACCACATGGATCCGGGTTCAGTCCCACTGCGTGGCACCTTGGGCAAGTGTCTTCTACTATAGCCTCAAGCTGACCAAAGCCTTGTGAGTGGATTTGGTAGACGGAAACTGAAAGAAGCCCGTCGTATATATGTATGTGTGCGTGTGTCTGTGTTTGTCCCCACCAACATCGCTTGACAACCGATGCTGGTATGTTTACGTCCTCAGATTTCAAGGTCAGTCTGTACCAAGCGGCTTCATTCCAAGTACTTTAGCTCTGTTACCATAGCAACAGTCTCAATACCTTTTTTTTTTCTCCAGATACCTTGTAAAAGACAGACAACATCATCGAGAAACTTACCTCCATCTTTATTTACTGTGTGGGTGTTTCGTAGCTGCAGGAGGAAGTAGGCGACAGGATCACTGCTGTCGGATCTTCGGCTGTTGATGAACACAAACTCTTGGTTGGCTGGCACGGCAAACAGGGAATTGTTGCTGCAGACAATAAAATAAATAATCAGAAACATTTGTATATCCCTCTTACTTGTATATACTATTGTATATACAAATATATTATCATCATCATCATCATTTAGCGTCCGCTTTCCATGCTAGCATGGGTTGGACGGTGCAACTGGGGTCTGGGAAGCCAGAAGGCTGCACCAGGCCCAGTCTGATCTGGCAGTGTTTCTACGGCTGGGTGCCCTTCCTAACGCCAACCCTATATATATATATATACATCATCATCATCGTTTAGCGTCTGCTTTCCATGCTGGCATGGGTTGGACGGTGCATCTGGGGTCTGGGAAGCCAGAAGGCTGCACCAGGCCCAGTCTGATCTGGCAATGTTTCTACAGCTGGATGCCCTTCCTAACGCCAACCACTCCATGAGTGTAGTGGGTGCTTTTTACGTGCCACTGGCACAGGTGCCAGACGAGGCTGGCAAACGGCCAAGATCGGATGGTGCTTTTTACGTGCCACCGTAATATATATTTGTATATACTACTGGTTCATTTTCACTCTTTTCCCTAAATACAAGTAGCCATGTAATGCCTGTACAACAAGTAGCGGCTCTACTCCAACTTTTTCTCTCATACCTTAACCCCCATCTGACAAGAGGATGCAGCCCTGCCCCTCAGGCTCTATAGACTTGTGAGCTACATGGTAGCCTCGGTAGTACTGGTGGCATGAAAAAATGCACCCAGTACACAATGTAAAGCAACTAGCATTAAGAAGGGCAACCAGCTCTGAAACCATGGCAACATGGATGCTAAATGATGATTCTTTTGTTCTTCTATTTGTTTCAGTCTTTTGACTGTGGCCATGCTGGAGCACCACCTTTAGTCGAGCAAACCGACCCCAGGACTTATTCTATTGGTCTCTTTTGCTGAACTGTTGAGCGACGGGGACGTGAACATATCAGCATTGGTTGTCAAGTGATGTTAGGGGGACAAACACAGATGCACAAGCATATACACGCACACATATATATATACATATATACGACGGGCTTCTTTCAGTTTCTGCCTACCAAATCCACTCACAAGGCTTTGGTCGGCCCGAGGCTATAGTAGAAGACACTTGCCCAAGGTGCCATGCAGTGGGACTGAACCCGGAACCACGTGGTTTGTAAGCAAGCTACTTACCACACAGCCATATATACACACACATCTCTTTCATATATATAAGGAGCAGGCATGGCTGTATGGTTAAGAAGCTTGCTTCCAAACCACAGGGTCGGGTTCAGTCACACTGTGTAGAACATTACAAAAGGGTCTTCTACTATAACCCCAGGCCAACCAAAGCCTTGTCAGTGGATTTGATAAATGGAAACTGAAAGAAACCGGTGTATGTGTTTGTACACATGTACACCCAGAACCATGCTGTTAGCTTAGGAGTGAAATTTAAGATTTCTCGGCCTTCTGTGAATCGGTTATGATAAAACTTTTCCCAGCTGGTTTGCACGCTATGGCAACACCATTGTTATGTTTTCATTATTCTGTGTAACATCCTTTTTTTATTTCAGATTCTTCAGTTTTTGGGTGAACCACACTAATAGATTTTGAATGAAAATAGTCCATCTAGACTGTTTTTTTCCCCCCAGAAAATGAAAGGTAATTGTACACATTAAGCATATATTAAATATATATGTAACAGAAAATCATAATAAATATAACATTTATTTAGCCATATGAGTGCCATTTTGACGGATAACTTCAAAAGTGCTATTAGTCATAGAATCTGTTAATTACTTATATGCACCCAGGTTGTTGTTGCTGTTAAGCAACAAGACGGGTAAGGGTGATTAGGTGATGGTCTAGGGCTTAAGGGCAGGAGACCCCAAACCTTGGATAAGAAAAAAAAAAAACTTTGGCCGTCTTGTTGTAGTCGTGGGCTCTTCGTTGACACCCGACACCACTGGGAGGTGGCCCTCGAAGTCGCTGGAAATGGAGATCTCCAGGTCCAAATTCTTGGACGGCTGTACCCAGGTTGGACTGCCTCTGCTGCAGCTTTGACGGTTACTCATAAGACATCTTTTGATGTAAATTGGTGTCCATCAGCATAAACATGTTGCGATGGATCAAAGATTTTCGATAGGGCTGAGATCAGGAGATGCTGGTGGCCACACTATCGACCTTTCACCTTGTATGCCGCAAGACCCTGAGTACTGTTTGGCTGGTCTTAACAGAGTGGGAGGGAGCATTGTCATGCATGAATACGAGATTCCTTAGAAATGACAGTGGAATGTCTTCCAGCCAGGGATCCTTCAGGAAACCGCAGTAGGTGGCTGCAGTCACTTTTAACCCCCTCCCACAATATGACTCTTCCACCCTGTTGTTGATGTCGTAAACATTGGTGATGCTCATCTCCAAAGTAGACGCATCTGCCAATCAGTTCTATTTAGCCACATGAGCTTGGTTTCGTCAGTGAACAGAACACACTCATGTCTAACATCATGTACTTTTGGGCCTACTGAAACCTCAAACTCCTGTGACGGAGCGTTAAAGGAGGCAGTTTCAGGGGTTCTCAAATCAAAGTAATGGTCCCAAGGAAGTGATTTCTGGTGGTTTTCAGTACATACATCTAAAGCAAAATTCTTTTAGGGGTCCTTAAAATACTGGTGTGGATCACTGTTTACTATTTTGTTGCATAGACCCCAGTTGTGAACCACTGTTTTAGATGGAAGATTGGAAGTGAACAGTGAACAACAATGTTTATGTAAACAGTGATGCTTATTTTAAGTAGGCGATGCCAACACACACACACACACACACACAATATTTGAATGGTACTTTATTTTAGTGACCCCAAAAGGATGAAAGGCAATGTTGACCTAGGTGGAATTGAAACTCAACATCAAAACCAAGAACAAATACCAAAAAGCATTTATTCCTTTGTTCTAACTATTCTGCCAACTCATAATTCTTTCAGGGGTTCTTGCAAAGCAATGGTCCAGAGAATGCGATTTCTGGTGGTTTACGGTACTTGTTTGTCCAGGTTTCCCATGTAACTTGCGGCCAATGATCCTTCAATCCTTAGCTGTCACAGTCTTGGAGGTTCCACAATCGAATAGTTTCCTCCTTGGTGAAGGGTCCATCAGGAATCATCTAACTGTGTCTGCAAAAGGCCTGAAGTTTTTGTGGACAGGGGCTAGTTTACGACGTCAATCCCAGTACTCAGGTTATTGTCAGTCCATATTACTCCATAAGGGGCAAAATACACCCCTCATTAGTTTCAATTAAATTCTAAAATAATCATGAATTTAGACTAGTTTCATTAAACAACTGTAACTTTTTTACTTAGCAACATATAATGTGATATTTGGAATATAATTAAAGAAAGGCTTCTTAATCAGTTCTATTGCATAACTTTTGTCTTAAAGTGACTTTAATTACAGGCAAATCCAGGTAAACTGAGCAAAAGGTAAAAATATAAAAATTTTGTTTAAACATCACCATAGAAAATGAATCATCAGCTAATATTCAATTGGGTATGCAACAAAATTTTGATATAGAAGAATTGTGCACATCACTAGATCATCAGTTGAATTTAATGCACAACAGAACAGGTGTACCATAAAGGTGAAATAAACTGAAATACTGGAATCCACCGTAAGTTTGACCGAACTAAAAAAAAAAACGGTCAAAAAATAATATACGGCCCTGGTTATGGTATGGAAGTGATAAATTCCAGACCACATCGTACCCTAGACCATGCTGACTAACATTATTTTTCCTGTATCAAAACTAAATTCACAGCAGTACTCTGTATTTGCCACGGAAATTTTCCAAACTTTGATCCCCCATATTGTGGGCTTTCCTGGCATATACTGTTTGTTTAAATTCTGTGTAATAGTTTGTTTCCGCAGAGATCGCTCCAAACAAGCATACTAAAAAAAATAAAAGTCTAACAGTTTTGCTTCCTAAGAAAGACTATGGATAGACCCCATTTCCTCAGAAAAATTGCTAATAAAAACATTTTTAAAGTTTTTACTTCATTCCGATGTAAAATTGTCTTTGCTGTTGCTATCACCGCTTCCAGTTTCTTCAGAATCACTGCTTTAGGTTTTGGTTACAGAAATATCCTATTCCTTTTCGTACACCACGTGCTGTTGTACCTTATTCATTCTTTTTCTCGATATCCCAATATTTTCTGTTGAAAACTTTAAAATTCGAAATCACTGCTTGACAGCATGAAACTCCTATCCATTTTCAAAGTTGAAAAAAAAAACAATGCCGAAAAAGTATGGAAAAAAATCTCCCAAAATTCACTGAGTTCAGATATCACGTCAAGATACTATAACTCAACTATTTACAAAGTGAAGTCACATATTTTCACAAATGTACTAACGTGATTTGTGCTTAAATTCACATTTAAATAACAATGGGTGCTCTCAGCCGGCTATGGCTGGGTTGGTCTTATGAACCAAAAAATTTTTCGGCTGGCTACAGCCAGGTTAGTATCGAAAGGGTTAATGTCCACTTTTCAGTGGTTGCATGGGTCAAACAGAATGCATTGAAGTAGATTTTTCTATGGATGGATGCTTTTCCTGTCACCAGTCTTCACTTTCAAATGACTGAAACAAGTAAAAGAATGCACACACACACACGTCATCCATATAACTAACACTGAGACTAGAGCAACAACTGAACTGGTGATGTGATACAAGATTTACTAGCATTAAAATGGAAACAGAAAGCTCTATCTGTTGTAGGACTGTACCTGATATTTGTGATCACACGAGACTTCCTCAGCAGACGATAAATCTGATCCTCCATAGCATGCTGCAGTCGTTTCAGTGGAGGGTTACGCTGAAATAAGAAACAAGAAATATGAAGTAAGGTGCCAGCATGGCTATGTGGTCAAGAAGTTTGCTTCCCAACCACATAGTGGCAGGTTCAATCCCACAGCGTGGCATTTTGGGAATGTGTATTCTAGTATAGCACTGGCAGATTAAAACCCCAAGAATCAATTTGGTAGACAGAAACTGAAAGAAGCCCATTGTGTGTGTGTATTATTATTATTACTTTTATTTTAAACAGTTTGGTTCAGTCCCATGCAGTTTGAAGTTCCATAGGTTCCTTGCAGTTGCAGGTGCCAGACGAAACTGTTAAAATAATAATATATGTAAATCTTACTAAATGTGTTGAGTGCTTCTTGCTTTTGTTTGTCCACTCACCCTTATATACAAATCATAAATCCCACCAGGTAGATGACCCTGCTCAATCAAACAAATCCCAAATCCCTTCAGGTAGATGGCTCTGCATGATCTGTAGAAAAGGTGTAGCTAGAAATTCCATAAGATATACTCGGTGCAAGCTATGGATACATAAGAGGTGCAGCAATATCAGAGGAAGGTTAACAGGGAAAATAGTTTTTTGTGTGTGGTAGGTGCACAGGTACAATAAGCACTAAAAATGTGAAGAAAATAGACTCCATCAAATGCCAAAGGGAAAAGCTAGAAGTAGTTGATAACTTCTGTTATCTAGGTGACCAAGCCAGTAGTGTGGGTGGATGATCCGAGAGTGTAACTGCTAGAACAAAAATAGGTTGGGCAAAGTTCAGAGAGCTCCTACCTCTGTTGGTAACAAAAAGCCTCTCCCTCAGAGCGAAAGGCAGATTGTATGAGGCCTGTGTGTGAACAGCCATGTTACACAGCAATGAAACATGGGCTGTGACTGCTGAGGACATGTGTAGCTTGAAAGAAACGAAGCTAGTATGCTTTGCTGGATGTGTAATGTCAGTGTGCATGTACAACAAGGTGTAAGAGTCTTGAGAGAAAAGCTGGGCATAAGAGGCATCAGATGTGGTGTACAAGAGAGACGACTGTGATGGTATGGTAATGTGATGCGTATGGATGTGGATGGTTGTGTGAAGTGCTGATCTCTACCAGTCGAAGGAAGGCATGGAAGAGGGAGATGCAGGAAGGCATGGGACGAGGTGGTGAAGCATGATCTTCAAACTTTGGGCCGCATGGAGGCAATGACAAGTGACCAAGACTTTTCGTGATATGCTGTGCTTGAGAAAACCTGTCAAGCCAAGTGAAATCATAGCTGTAGTCATTGTTGGTGTCAAGTAACTGGTACCCATGCCGGTAGCATGTAAAAAGCACCTTTCGAGTGTGGGGCCTCAAGGAGGCAATGTGGCTGATGCTGGTATCACATAACTAGTACCCATGCTGGTGGCACAAAAAGCACTTTCCAAGCACTGGGCCTCATGGAAGCAATGACAAATGACCAAGACCTTTGGCAATATTCTGTGCTTGAGAAGAAGACCCATCAAGTGAAGTGAAATCGTAGTTGTGGCAGATATTGGTGTCATGCAAACTGGCACCCGTGCTAGTGGCATATAAAAGTACCCATTACACTCTTGGAGGGCTTGGCGTTAGGAAGGGCATCCAGCCATAGAAACCATACCTAATCAGACTACAGTTTGGTACAGCCCCTCAGCTTACCAGCCCTGGTCAAACTGCTCAGCCTATGCCAGCATGGACAACGGATGCTAAATGATGGTGGTGATGATGATATATACATATATATATATATATATCATCATCATTTAGCATCCGTTGTCCATGCAACCATAGAAACCATGCCAAATCAGACTGGAGCCTGGTGTACCAGTCTCAGTCTCAAACCATCTAAACCATGCTAGCATGGAAAGCAGATGCTAAATGATGATGATACACACACCCATGTACAAACAAGCACACACTGACACACAAAATAAACATCGTTGCACGGGGTGATGGAGGTTAGACTGGTCCTTTTCTTACCTGAGATCGAGGTTTCATATCATTGTCTTCGGTTGAAATATCAAGCAGTGTGGTCTGGAAGACAAACAGCACCCGAGGTGAACACGGCCGGGCACTCAGGTACCATTCCTTAGAAATGTGGAGCCCTTGCAGCTGTTCGCTCATCACACTTAATAACTGGACCCTGAAATTAGCAACAGAGTGTCTCAATAACAGTAACAACAACAAATTAATACTAAAAGACTGCATTTATTATGGTGTAGTCTCAGAAGCTACACAGAAGTCATACTTAATAGATATTAGGTTAGACATGGCCTTATTGGTAAGTCTGCTTCATAATCAGTTGATGTCTATTTCTTTTTACTACCCACAAGGAGCTAAACACAGAGGGAACAAACAAGGACAGACAAATGGATTAAGTCGATTACATCGACCCCAGTGCATAACTGGTACTTAATTTATCGACCCCGAAAGGATGAAAGGCAAAGTCAACCTCGGTGGAATTTGAACTCAGATGTAGCGGCAGACGAAATACCGCTAAGCATTTTGCCCGGTGTGCTAACATTTCTGCCAGTTCGCCACCTTTATCAGTTAATGTCTAGGTTCCATGCTGGTTTGGATTTGATGGTTTGAGAGGATCTGATGACCCCAAGATCTGCATCATGTTCAGATGTCTACTTTGAATTGATTTCTATTGTTAGATGGCCTTCTTAACATCAACCACTTTCTTTACAGCATGTACCGTGTGCTTTTTTTTTTTGTGTGCCACCAGCGCAAATGTCATGCATGTGGATTCCTATATTTCTCCATCTTCCAAGACATCCAGCCATAGAAAATCTGCCTCAACAAATTTTGTCTTTGGAACATACAGTGTTTCAACATTGTTGTGTCTTATCAGGCAGAGTCATGCTGGACTAATGATTCTAATACAAATTCATGGCTATGGTTAATAGCTTCAGCAAACAAATTATCTGCTGACGTATACTATTTGCCACGAACTCATTATTGTGAACGACTGAATCAATTTCTTCAATTCTTTTAAAATGCATCTGCACTTATTTATTCCAGTGTTTACTTTCCTGTAATTTAGCAGTTCAGCAGAAAAGACCAGTTACAGTGAGTACAACATTTAAAAAGTATAACCTGGGATCAATCTGTTTAACTAAATCCTTTAAGGTAGTGTTCCAGCATGGCCATGGTCTAATGACTGAAACAAGTTAAAGATAAACAGACATGCTGTTGTTTAACCCTAGGTCATCTCTGATCAAACAGGGCTGTCATTCAAAGCATTCAGTCACGATTGTTATACTCTCTCGTTTCAGTCATTTGACTGTGGCCATGCTGGAGCACCGCCTTTAGTCAAAGAAATCGCCCCCAGGATTTATTCTTTGTAAGCCCAGTACTTATTCTATCGGTCTCTTTTGCCAAACCGCTAAGTTACGGGGACGTAAATACACCAGCATCGGTTGTCAAGCGATGCTGGGGAGACAAACACAGACAGACACACACACACACATATATATATATACATATATACGATGAGCTTCTTTTAGTTTCCATCTACCAAATCCACTCAAGGCTTTGGTCGGCCCGAGGCTATAGTAGAAGACACTTGCCCAAGGTGACACACAATGAGACTGAACCCGGAACCATGTGGTTGGTAAGCAAGCTACTTACCACACGGCCACTCTTGTGCCTAGGATTAGTTAACATATATATTTCTTTTCTCAAGAGAGTAGGCTGTGTTTTGAGGGAACTTGGCTATTTCAAGCAGTATCCTCAGTTCTAGAAGTACAAAATGACAGGCTGGTCATGGAGGGAACCCCTCATCATACATAGGTCTGCTAGGGATATAAACATCAACAACAAACCAACTTTACTTTCCATTCTTTGAAGTTAAATAGAATATGTAAGAAGCAATAGGCTATACCTGAGAGTATCCAAGATCCGGAAAATCCGGATAAAGCTCGTATCAAAGGAACTGCCAGGGTGAACCAACTGAAAAGAAAAACAACAATATATATGACACTGAATTTTCGAAATGAATAAGTAGACAGCCGACAACTGATGAAGGGCCCTTTCTCTGTGGTTACTTGCCCCGTTTTTCCATTTTTCTCTCTCGTTGTTTATGTATTCAAGTTGTTTGTTTACATATTTCATGTTGTTTGCATGATTATTGCCAGTGCCACCTAGTACTGTTTAATGTTATGGAGATTTAAGTTAAGCATCAATCCACTGAAAACCGACAAGTAATCATCATCCTCATCATCATCATTTAGCATCCGCTTTCCATGCTAGCATGGGTTGGACGGTTCAACTGGGGTCTGGGAAGCCAGAAGGCTGCACCAACCCCAGTCTGATCTGGCAATGTTTCTACAGCTGGATGCCCTTCCTAACGCCAACCACTCCATGAGTGTAGTGGGTGCTTTTTACATGCCACCAACACAGGTGCCAGATGGGGCTGGCAAACGGCCACGATCGGATGGTGCTTTTTACGTGCCACTGGCACGGAGGCCAGTCGGGGAGGCGCTGGCAACGGCCACGATCAGATGGTTCGCTTACGTGCCACCGGCACTGGTATCACAGCTGCAATTTCCATTGATGTTGATCGACTTCGATTTTGGTTCTGATTTGCTTCTGAATGCTAAAGAGTTAAAACAGATTAGTGCATGCATTGCACTTTGATGCAAAATAATCCACACACGCTGGTGTAGAACATTCAAAATAGTCAAGTTTCCTGAATGTTCTAGCATTCTAAATATTCTAGACAGACCTCAGAAATAGTAACACAAGAGTAGGTTATCTCAGTGGGGAAAAAAAACAGAAATAACTTGCAACATTCAACACTATCTCTAGAAGAAAAAAAATAAGATAAAAAATGTGGAATGGTCATTTGGAACACGTTTGTTCACAGGTTTGCTCAACGAAGATTGACCTGATGATAAACAAATACAATGTCTGTTTTAATATTCCACCGGTTTTGTGTTCAAACTGACCGGATCCAATGTTGTACACCTACCATACAACTGAAATCTCAAAGGCTACGAAATAATGCAGGGTTAATTCAAAAATGATGTGAATATAAATAAGCATTACATTTGATAAAATAGTCTGAATGCTGAAGGGTGAACAGATGTTAGAACTTAATAGCAAGTCAGTTATTTCAATTCCACGGGATGGTTTGCAAACTGTAGCAACAACAGTAAGGCTGACTTACCAGAACAATATGAGAAACGCAGAATAAGAGGAGCCAGGTTTTAGCATGATGGAATTCTTCCGTCTCCCAGATGGTGTGAAAATCCTTTAGAAAAAAAGAAAACAAAAACAAATAAATATATTACAAAAATCAAGTTAACGATGATGATAATATTGATAAATAGAAGATTATTTATTACCTATATTAACAGCAGCAGATTGAGGATGGGGGTTAAGAGTTTATGAATAATAATGTCTAAATTCCAAAAAAAGGGAAGGCTATGCTTTGCTGATGACACTGGAAGATCAAAACATATCCAGAGGGGTCCCCAATACTTATAGCAGTGTAAGTGTGTGGTCTTGAGTCCAGTCCCAGTGTGTAGCACTGAGCTTGTGTTTTCTACTACAGCCCTAGGCAGGCTATTGTGCCTTGTAAGTGGATTTGATAGTTGGAAACTGAAAGAAGTCTTTGGTGTGTTTGTATGTTTGTCTGCATGAATGTGAGAGAGTGAGTGAGGGTGTGTGTGTCAGTATGTGCCAGTGTGTGTATTGTGTGTGTGTGTGTGTCAGTATGTGTATTGTGTGTGTGTGTGTGTGTGTGTGTCAGTATGTGTATTGTGTGTGTGTGTGTGTGTACCTTTGTCTGGTCAAGGGAAAACAAACATTATCCTTCTTGGAAACAGGTGAGGGTTGGCAACTGGAAAGGTATCTGCACATAAAACCTGCATCAACGAATTCCATCTGACTCATGAAAGCATGGAAAAGTGGACATGCATGTGAGTCCATCTAATTGGAGCAAGGTTGTGAAGGAAAGCACCTTGTTTTGTTCACCCTTTAAATACTAAGGTCTTGCAAATTTTTATTATCCCAGATATCACGATCATTTATAGCATATGAATTAACCCTTTCTTTACTGTATTTATTTTGAGATGCTCTGTGTTTCTTTCAATTAATTTTAAATATAACAAAGAATTTAGTAAAATAACTTAGTTATCATTCAGCTAGTGTTAGGAACATATATTGTGACTAAAGAAGATTTTAATTCAAAATTTATGAAAACAAGACATTTGTATTCAGAGCCAGAGCCGGTTTCAGCCACTTTAATCACAAATTTTTTTTAGGGCTGCTTGCATACTTTATGCACTAATAGTCAACAAAGACTTATTTTAACCCTTTCGTTACCAACCCGGCTGAAACTGCCTCTGGGTCTGAGTACAAATGTCTTGTTTTCATAAGTTTTGAATTAAAAGCTTCCACCAAACCTTAGTCACAATTTATGTTTCTAAAACCAGCTGAATGATAACTAAGTTACTTTACTAAATTCTTTGTTATATTTAAAGTAATTGAAAGAAACACAGAGCATCTCAACAGAAATACAGTAATGAAAAGGTTAAAGAGTATACACACATGTGCATACATATAAAAGATACAAAAAAAGATGTTGAATTAACACTTGAAAACTACATATGCATGCTATGGGAACAGTGCACTGCTAACAGAATTGAAAGCATTTTGCTTTCTCATGCTATTATTACAATAATGAGTGAATGATCGTTAATGCAACATGAAATATTATCATTGCAAAAACAGTAGTATCTTTCTTTTTTACTTTTCGTTAAAATCTTTAATTTCTGATAAATTTTTTTAAATGTTTGTTTAAATAAACGCATTTCAATAAAGTATCAAGTGGGCTGCAAGACAAAAATCTGCAGGCCACATGTGGCCCGTGGGCCTCAGGTTGGCGAGCCCTGAATTAAACCTTTCAAGGTTGTGCCCCTGCATAGCCTTAACCCAATGACTGAAACAAATAAAAGATAACTCAATATTAAATAATAAACAAAAGACATAATAATAATAATAATAATCTTTTCTTCTCTAGGCACAAGGCCTAAAATTTTGGGGTAGCGGGCCAGTTGATTGGATCGACCCCAGTACACAACTGTTACTTAATTTATTGACCCTGAAAGGATGAAAAGCAAAGTTGACCTTGGCAGAATTTGAACTCAGAACATAAAGACAGACGAAATATCGCCAAGCATTTCGCCCGGCATGCTAATGGTTCTGCCAGCTCATTGCCTTTAATAATAATAATAAATAAAAAGTGTGTTGGTGCATGTGAAAAGCACTTTCCAAACACTGGGCCTCACAGAGGCAATGACAAATGATGTGCTTCAGAAGAAGACCCATCAAGCCAAGTGAAACCATAGTTATGGCAGATATTGGTGTCTTGCAAACTGGGACCCATGTTGGTGGAATGTAAAAGTACCCATTACACACTTGGAATGATCGGTGTGAGGAAGGGCATCTGACCGTAGAAACTATGCCAAATCAGACTAGTGTCTAGTGCAGCCTCTCAGCTTACCAGCCCTGGTCAAACTGTGTAACCTATACCAGCATGGACAACAGATGTTAAACGATGATGATGAAAAAACAACGTACCTGCTGTGCAACATCAGTGTCCAGCTTTTGGCACAAGGTTGCCAAACGGTAGCTGTCAAGCAATGAACTGTAATGGAGGTAGACTACATGATTTGATGTATCGTAGTAGTATTCTATTTCATCCTGGAAAGAAAAAGAACAGAAATATTACTTTAAATTTAACCTTTTTTAATATTAATCTAGCTGAAAGCTCCACATTTTAATTTTTTTCTAACTGGCACCTATGCCATTGGCATGGAGGAAACACCCTTCGTACTTTGGGCCTCGCGGAAGCAGTGGTAAGTGACTGAGATCTTTGACAATATACTGTGCTCGAGAAGATGGGTCAAGCCAAGTGAAGATTGTAGTCATGGCCAATATGGCAGTGTTTCCTAACTGGCACCCATGCTGGTGGCACATAAAAACCACCCTTTGTACTTTGGGCCTCACGGGGGTAGTGGTAAGTGACTGAGACCTTTGACAACATACTGTGCTCGAGAAGATGGGTCAAGCCAAGTGAGATAGATTGTAACTGTAGCTGGTGGCAGTGATTGGTAACTGGTACCAGTGCTGGTGGCATGTAAAAAGCATCCACTACACTCTTGGAGTGGTTGGCATTAGGAAGGGCATCCAGCTGTGGAAACCACGCCAAATCAGAGTGGAAGCTGGTGCAGCTTCGCAGCTTACAAGTTTTCATTCAAACTGCCCAACTCTTCCAGCATGGAAAGCAGATGTTAAATGATGATGATGACAAACAATTGGACCATGTGTCTAATTGCCTAATGCAAACACCTCCCCTCAAATTTAACCGTTTAAAAAAAAAAAAAAATATCATTACTACTTTTTTGCATAATTTCACTACAACACTTTACAAAACCTTGATAGGTTGTTTATAAATCTCTAGTTGGTTTTCATTTTAATTTATTTATTTCGAAGAATTATACACAGGTCCTTGTTAAGTTTGCGGTCAATAAGAAAAATTTACATAGATGTACATAATAAATACATGGCCAACCCCAGGTAGTTTATATATGTATTTTAAATGTTAGAATTTCTTATAATAAATTAATTTTATATAAACATGTTTATAGAAGACGTGGACGAATCCCATGACCAGTTTGCGACTTTTTCTATCAAAAGGGTAAAAGTGGCTAATTATCTGTAGATGTATTCATCATCATCATCACTTAACATCCATTTTCCATTCTGGAATATGTACCGAAAAATACACAATACTACCACACAAATTTTCATCAAAAGAACTTAGAAACTTCATGAGAAATTAAATAAAATGTTTTTAACAGTGAAACTTGAAGTAGATAAAGCTATAAATAATAGCATATGGAATATTGGGACAAAGAAAAAAATCCTTGGATGGAACGAGTTGAAGGATAAATGATACATATTTTGTTGTAACTCTGAGAGAATGTAAATAATTATTTTTGGGAGTGGCGAATCTGGAAGCAAAAAAGTCATAAACAATAGTGTGTAAATATTGGGTTAAAAACCCTTTGGATAGAAATCGAAAGCTGTTCATAGGACTTGAACCCACATCTGTCAACATGACCATGTTCTACCATTGGACCAAAACAATCCTTTGAAATTTTCTGTCCATTTTAAAAACTTATTCTTACCAGTAAGTATTGCATATGGTTGATGGCATAAGAATTCAGAGGCAAATAAAGATATGTTAGCATGCAAATATTGGGTTACAGATACACACACACAATGACACTACCGAGAGAAAGAGAGAAGCGGGTGGAAGAAAAGGAGAGATATCCTAAACTTGTCAGGTGTAAGAATTGCTTGAAACAAGAAAAAGAGCTGCCATACCTCAGCAATACCATTGATGAACGATTCATCCAAACTCTGCAATAGAAAAGAAAAATATAAGATAAGGAAGACAATAAGAAATTAGATAAATTCCTTTCATATATAAATCCTTTTCAATATCAACCCAACTGAAATTGGCTCAATTAACTCTTTAACATTTAAACCATCTATATCCACCCTTAATATTTTGCCTGCTTTATGCTCGATCCGGCCTCTCACACTGGCTCAAATATGCTGTTCTGAATATGAACATTCACATCATTAAAATCTTGTAGCTATAACTTAACACTTTGTGGAGGTGTGTGGCTTAGTGGTTAGGGTGTCAGCATCATGATCGTAAGATTGTGGTTTCGATTCCTGGACTGGGCTATGCGTTGTGTTCTTGAGCAAAACACTTCATTTCATGTTGCTCCAGTCTACTCAGCTGGCAAAAATGAGTAACGCTGTGATGATGGACTGGCGTCCCGTCCACCTGGGGAACACATACACCATTGAAACCGGGAAACTGGGCCCATGAGCCTGGCTATGCTTTAAAAGGGTGCATTTATTGTTATTTTATAACCTAGCACTTAACTCAAAACAATGTAAAAAAAAAAAAGAAAGAAAAATAAGCATTACATTTGACACAGTAAAATTTGAATGTTTAATGGTTGAAGGTGTTCAAATGGTCAATTCAAATTACCTTGTCTTTTACTAGTTTCAGTCATTAGACTGTGGCCATGCTGGGGCAATGCATGTACTTATTCTATCAGTCTACTTTCTGCCAAATTGCTAAGTTACAGGGGCTGTAAACAAACCAACACCAGTTATCAAGTGGTAAGGTAGGTGACACATTTTCCCCACCTACAGGTATGCATACTTCATTTAACCTCTTAACATATTACCCCCTATATTTTCATTCAGAAATGTCTAGTAAATAAATATTTGAACGAAAACATACATTCACTATACTCAGAGGTATATGTCACTTATTTCTAATCCGGAATACTTTGTTCATGATGTTATTCCTGTTTTCTATCATTAACTATCATTTCTGTCAGTTACTTCTGACAGAAATGATAGTTAATGATAGAAAACAGGAATAACATCATGAACAAAAAAAAGCACCCACTACACTCACGGAGTGGTTGGCGTTAGGAAGGGCATCCAGCTGTAGAAACATTGCCAAATTAGACTGGAGCCTGGTGCAGCCTTCTGGCTTCCCAGAACCCCGGTCGAACCGTCCAACCCATGCTAGCATGGAGAACGGACGTTAAACGACGATGATGATGATGACTTCATGATAAATCACAACTGATTCAAAATAATTTCTGTATTTATTCTTCCTTATATACAGATTCAAATTAATTGATAAAAAAAATATTTTTTGCATGGACATTGAAAAAAATTTGTATGTTAAGAGGTTAAGCTCTTTGCTCCCTACAAAGTACAGGCCATTGATGACTTTTCTTCACTGGCCTTCACTCTGAGTTATCTTTTTTCTTCTTATCTCAAGTTGTACTCCTGCTTTTTAGCTCCAATTTTGTTGCACTGAATCAGACGTTTCCTTGAAGGAAGGCCTTTCTCTCTCAGGTCTTGTTGGGTTTCAATCATTATCAATGTGAGCTGTCCCTTCCTCTCAAGTTGGGTCCCTACTTGTTAGCTCCAATTTTGTTGCACTGCATCAGATGTTTCCTTGAGAGAAGGCCTTCCTCTCATGATGAGTCCCTACTTTTTGGCTCCAATTTTGCTGCACTGCCTCAGATGTTCCCTTGAAAGAAGGCCTTCTCCCAAGTTCTGTTGGTTTTGAATCATCATTGATGCTTCTAAAACTTTGCTTCTTTTCTAGGTAGGAGTATTGACTCTACACAAACCCATTTTCACCCCAGGCAAGATGCAGTCCATATTTGTCTGGCCTCTGTCTTTTGACTCGTCCAGCATGGGAGACCCTATTGGGGGATTGTACACCCCTGGCATAGCTCTCTGGGTTATCGAGGCACACAAGCCATCACACTGCAACAAGGACTGGACCTTGTGATAGACATGTACATGTGAGCCGGGGTAAAATTTTTTGAGGATGACTGTTAGTTGTCTCCCCTCTTCGAGATACCATTATAACATGGTGAGAAGGAGATTTGAATCAGTGTTGCCACAGATGTTGCAGTCAGTATACAAAACACCACATCTTACCCAATCCTCTAACAATGTCTATCCCCAAAAGGAAGAACAGCATGAAGATTCCTAATTGTCCACAGCAGAGGTTCTCATGCACGAAATTGAAACATAGCACCAAAAGGTTTCCACATTTCTGTTCTAAATATTGGGTTGTCCGGAAAGTTCTTGCCAATTTTTAAAGGAAAGAAAAATGTGAATAAATACTCGCCATTCCATTTTTAATCAACCAAATATGAACCATTTTGTTGCACAATGTGTCTCCATCTTTCCTTTAACTTGAAAATACCCTCTTCCCAGAATTGAGGTGGTTTCATGGCAAAAAATTCATCAAGGTATCTTTTTACGTCATCCAAGGAATTGAAATTTTTACCATTAAGACCTACAGAGACCTGAATATGTGGAAATCTGAAGGAGCAATATCTGGTGAATATGGAGGGAGGGTAACATCCCAGCCGAGCTGCAGCAATTTTTGTTTGGTTCCCAAAGAATCAAGTGCTGAAAATGAACTTTCTTATCTTCCATTTTAAAAGGTTACATAATTAACACAGGTTATAGGAACATAAACTTTCTTCCAAGAAAAGATAGCTTAAACTGTGCTCTATATGGAGGTGTAGTCAAATCCTATTTTATGGATTCAACCATGTTCTAAATAAGTCAAAAGGTCAGCTACTATAAATTGGCATGCACTTTCCGGACAACCCAATAGCTTGATCTGCAAGAAATAGCAACTAAATCTCACTCAAATTACACCATACATCTTAAAAAGGATGTACTTTTGATAATGAAATCCTCAATATACACTCATGACCATCATTTTTTTAACATCTACTCTTCCAAGATTACATAGATCAGATGGAATTTATTGAGGCAAATTTTCTACAGCAGGATGCCCTTCCTGTTGCCAACCCTAATCCGTTTACAAAGTAAGGTAATATGTTTTCATAGTGAGACATGATGAGCATCTTTCAGTTTCCATCAACCAAATCTGCTCACAAAGCTTTAGCCATCCCAAGGCAACAATAAAAGACAGTTGGGCAAGAAGTCATGCAGTGGGACTGAACCCAAAGCCATGTGGTTGGGATGCAAGGTCCTTAACGACACAGCAATGCCTCTGCCACACTACACATGAGAATAAAGAATGAAGTATGGATTGGATATTGGACCATAGGTCTGTTCAATTATGATTAAGCTGGGATCTAAACAAGCTGAAATTTAATTTTAAAAAAAATAGAAATTAGTGGATTTTATTGGCTTACCTTAAAAACATCTTTGCCAATGGAAGGATTCAGTAAACTGGCTTTTGAAGAGAAAGCACTGTATCTGCTTTTCCCAATAATGGACACAACACATACTTTAGAATTCTTTTGTGCCAAGTTACTGCAAAATAACAAAGAAATACAGAATTATAGCATTGAGGATTTCCAAGACTGACTCTTCTTATTCACCAGAGAACCTGGTTTCAGGAAATAAATTGTTTGTTTTGATACCAGCCCATGTGAGACTGCTCGAGATTCTGTGAAACAAACTTCAAGCGAAGTGATTAAAATCAAAATCTTTCATCAAAATTTCATGTTAAGTTCCAAACCTCAGCTTAATCATCATCATCGTCGTTTAATGTCCACTTTCCATGCTGGCATGGGTTGGACAGTTTGACTGAGGACTGGCGAGCCAGAAGGCTGCATCAGGTTCCAATCTTGATCTGGCAGAGTTTCTACAGCTGGATGCCCTTCCTAAAAGTTATTTTACTAGATTCATTGTTTATTTTAGCATCCACTTTTCCGTTCTAGGATGGGGCGGATGGAATTCATTGAGGTAGGTTTTCTATGGCTGGATGTCCTTCTTGTTGCCAACCTACATCTGTTTCTAAGCAAAGTAATATTTCTCCATGGCCAGACATGTTTTCATGGAAGACTGGAAATGAACGACACTGTATGTACAACAGTGACACTCATTTACAACTATTGCATGATGTCAACATGAGGAGACATTAACGCACAAACACACAGAGCAGGTTTCTTTCAGTTTCCATCTATCAAATCTACTCGCAAAGCTTTGGTTAGCTCAGGTTTAAAGAAGACACCTGCCCCAGGTGTCGTGCAGTGGGACTGAACCCAAAACCACATGGTTGGGAAGCAAATTTCTTAACTACACAGCTATGCCTTTATATCAGTGGCCAATGTAATTACCTGAAACTCTTGCAGGTGGCGCTCCAGCATGGCTGCAGTGAAATAACTGAAGCCCATAATATAAAAGAACAAATGATACTAAATTTAAAACAAAAAGTTTAAAATGTTACAAATTACTGTATTTAGACATACAATTAAAGTGAAACTCAATAAAATATCAATGTCAGACATCAGTTTTAAAATACACCTAAAAATATACTCTTTTACTTGTTTCAGTCATTTGACTGTGGCCATGCTGGAGTACCGCCTTTAGTCAAGCAAATAGACCCCAGGACTTATTCTTTGTAAGCCTAGGACTTATTCTATTGGCCTCATTTGCCAAACTGCTAAGTTATGGGGATGTAAACACACCAGCATCGGTTGTCAAGCAATGTTGGGGGAGACAAACACAGACACACACATATATACGACGGGCTTCTCTCAGTTTCCGTCTACCAAATCCACTCACAAGTCTTTGGTCGGCCCAAGGCTGTAGTAGAAGACACTTGCCCAAGGTGCCACGCAGTGGGACTGAACCCAGAACCAAGTGGTTGGTAAGCAAGCTACTTACCACACAGTCACTCCTGTGCCTATACTTTCTTCAATCTCATAGTCAGCTGTTAGAGTTTGTAGGTTTAGCACCAGGTCAGCCCAGGTCAGCCCTGGCTGAACAAAACTATAATTAAAAGTATTCCAGCTGTGTCTTTCATATATTAGAAATTATACTGTACTAAGTTTGTTTCCTTATTTAAAATGGTAGGATGTGATTTGAGGGAAATTTAGATGCTATTTCAGGCACATCATATAGAAACTTCTCCACATGAAATGATAGTATCCATGCATGTCCACACATACCCAGGTATATCGATTTTTGGTTCTAAAGTCATTACCAATTACTGATTTTTTTTCCAAATCAGAGGTGGTCACTTTGGTCAACACTATATATTAAATTTACTTAAAACAATTAAATGAAGTACGGTTACCCGTACATGAGTATAAATGATACAATTTTATAAATACTGTATTGTGCAAGTTACCATTAAACTAGAGTGGCAACTACAGG